>NC_088934.1:31872500-31900000 GCF_038396675.1 Hydra vulgaris
AATATTTTAGGATATTCGACAGGAAAAATATATTTTGAAAGTGAGATGGCTTTGGCAATAACTAACAATAAATATATTTCTAAACTCCAGGTTACCAGAAACCTGTAGCAGCAGAACTTTAGTTTTTAAATCTGAATCTTGCAAATCCAGAACAAGTAGAAAGTTAAGTTAAGTTTGGAACTTATTGTGTTATATACGTGGCACAAGTTGTTATAAATAACTAATTTAAAGAAGGTATTTTTACTCAGACAAAAAACTTCTATAAATTTGTTATTTAGTTAAAGAATTAAATTTAAATAACATTTAGTTAAAATTTTATATGATAACAAAACAGCAAAAAATGCACGAAACAATATGTTCGTTCAGCAATTTTCCACGCTGTAACATTTAACTAATTTAAATGGTTTGATAATTTTACAATGAAAATAAAAGTAAATATTCAGTGATAAAAGTTTTATTTTTAGAAAAGTTTTAATTAAATTAAATCACTATTTTGAAAATTTAAAGCATAAATAACATTTATTAAATGAAAAAATTTTAGGCTCTACAATTTTAGTGGACGATAAAGAGATGCAACCTTAGCAAATGCGGATTTTGAATGGATTTGATATATGATTTCCAAGAAAGATCAGTAAGAGTTAATTCCTGTAAGGTTTTAGAAGATGAAGGGTAGATGAACCATCGAGCAAATTACCTTTTTTACAATAAGAAATGTTTTAAAAGTAAAAGCAACGTCAGAATACTTGTAAGAGTTATTCGGCTGAGTAATTATAGAAATTACTCAGCCAAATAAATCTTACAAGTATTAGAATATCCTACTAATATATAATATAATATAATAGTGCTGTACAATTGAAGAGTGATGAGTCCAAAATACGTAGAGTTTGTAACTGTAACATCTGTAACACACAAACACACAAGCATATTAAAAGTTAGAATTTAAAATGTTCATCCAATTTGTTTTTGAATTGGTTGATACTGACTGCGTTTAATTATTTCTTGCTTACGTTTATTCCAGCTGTTTACTACACTAAAGATGAAAAAATCATGTCATTTAAATTTCCTGTGTATTGCCTTCTCAGTTTACTATTGTAATCTCTACTTTATATCTGTAATCTAGCATTTTGGGTTTTGGCAAAAATTATATCGTACCCTTTGTTTTTCATTTAATTGTTGAGTAACTATTTTACATCTTAGTAATAAATGCTTCATGACTATATTAATTTTATGATTATACTGCAAATACAACTGACGTAACATTGCATTATAAATATCAGTTTTTTGTACTTGGCATACTAGAAGTAAATTTCGGTAGTAACTTTTCTATTTCTGGTTGTTACTGAACATGTTTTAAACTGTTGTAGTTACTATATAGTGTTTTTTTTTTAAATAATATTCTTAACGAAATTGTTAATTAAAAACAAACATTTTCTTTATGGTTTAAGGTTTCAATGATTGAGTTGATATCGAATCTACTATTCTATAAAGTTGAGGGACTTGGTATGTTTAGACATTTTATATGATTTTTTTCTTCAAAATTACATAAAATTATTAACAATATTTAATACTGACTAAAGTTAGATTACTTTTAAAACAATAAAAATTTTTTTTTATATAAAAGATATTATAAGGATGTTTCAAGAAAGTAAAATGTTTTAAACCTTCATCAATATAAATATATAAAAATGTGTTAATATTTATACATATAATAAAAAATAGAGTGTATTTTTTTTTTCAAAACATCGTAAAATTCAAACCATATTATTTAAAGACCTAATTTTTATTTTGGACGACAGAAAAACTATTTTTCTAAGACTAACATGTTAAAAATAAGTTCTTACACAGTTACTTGTTTAAAATAATTTACTTTTTTCAAAGAATGGAAAAAGCATATTGGAAAAGAATGTCAAAATTTTACTGTGCCTATTTGTTTCGAAAGCATTGTATATATTTACATAATCGTAATGAATAAATTAATTCGAATTGGTCAATGAAAAGTAAAGATGAAAGACGCCAATACATTGTGGCAAGGGTAACAGAGAATAACCCAAAACGAAGAAGGAAAAGGGAGCATGTGGAAAATGAAAGAAACAGAAAGCGAACATTTACATACAGTATTCCATGCAAAGAAAATGTTGCTCTTGAAACGCGGGATTATCACAGCAGAAAGTAAAAACAGCGATGGCAAAAAAAAAAAAAAACTGCTACAGGGAGTGTCAAAAAAGATTTAAGAGATCGCCACAAAAATCAAAGAAAAATATTAATGAGAATGATAACAAAACTTTATCGTTCATATTCAGACGTTTAGAATCGTTGAATCCCATTACGTGAGACACACAGAAAAATCGCAGTTTCGTCCTTAGGAGCTTTCAATTAAGGAAATGCATAGAATCTTCATAAAGTTCTGCAATGAGAAAAATTTTCTAGAAGAGGGATTCAAGCGCTATCAGAGAGTTTTTAAACGTAAATTTTGTTTAAAATTCCAAAAAACTAAGAAAGATTAGTGTGAAACTTGTAAAAATTTTACGAACAAAATAGAAAAGGGTTATAAAGATTGTCAAAAGTATAACAAACATGTCAGCGACAAAAAATTTACTCGAGCATATAAAGAAGAAAAGAAAAGTCAAGCAATAAAATCACAATTAATTGTAACTGCAGCTACTGACTTTGAGCAAGTTCTTTTATCACCATATGGTACAACTGGAGCTTTTTATTATTCAAGGCGTCTGCAAAATTATAACCTCACTATTACAAAAATTAATTCTTTAAAGACATAATTATATTTGTGGAACTAGAATGAAAGCGAAAAAGCAAGCTATGAAGTAAATACAGGAGTATTTAAATTTATTGAATCTGAAAACAAAGAAGGAGCAACACAATTTTATTTCTTCTGTTATCGATATGGGGGCAAAAATCATATTAGAATGATGAGCATAATGTTTTCGGAAGCATTGACTCTATTTAAATTAGATTTAATCGAGCTTTTGTTTTTTGTTAATATGCATATGTTTAGTTATTCCGTAAAATATACTAATAAACCCGCGGTTTAAAACGCATCAATTGTTTTTTTGTTCCTAAGAAATGAATTTTAACCCAACAGAATCTTCCCTAACCCTAACCCTAACCCTAACCCTAACCCAAAAAGAATTTTAACCCAACACCGCACTTTTAAAGAAACAAACAGAATTTGACTTAGTTTCATAGTGTTTATTTAAATTAATATGCATATGTTTAGTTATTCCGTAAAATATACTAATAAACCCGCGGTTTAAAACACATCAATTGTTTTTTTGTTCCTAAGAAATGTCTTTATTATCAATCTCAAACAAGAAGAAATCTGCGGTTAGCTACTTTTGAAAAAGGTATTTTTTGAACTAAATATCTATACAAATATAAAGGGTTAGAATATATATAAAATTATTTTAAATATTTTTAATCTTTAGTAAGTGTAATAAAAAGGAATAAAACCATTTTTTCCATATATGGGTTCTGCTAGCTTTATTTTACTATGTGTTGCTTTAAAGCAACAGTATGCATTTTAGGATATTTTTTAACATATAAAGTAATTTTCTAAACCCTTTCTATGTAGTTGTTATTGGCCCACAAAATGTTTTCTTTGACTTTTAGATGAATTGCAAAAGTCGTTATGGTTCAAAAAAACAACAACAGTGGGTTACACACAGATTGCGTATTCCACCAACTAATCTGTCTGAAGAAAGTGATCTTTCAAGTGACACTGATGAAGAAATATTTTTCTCAAGTACTATTGAGAGTGAAAATGATGAGGAAATTTTAAAAGAACCAAGTGATAGTGACACAAATGATGATGATTCTATTAACACAATATCCCCAGCATCTGCACCTTGCAATAATGGAGGTCATGATAAAGGTAACATTTTGTATACAACTAATGATGTTCTTAGACAGTTTATACACTAGTAAATAAATAAATAAATAAATAAATAAATAAATAAATATATATATATATATATATAATGGATATTATATATATATATATATATATATATATATATATATATATATATATATATATAATGGATATTATATATATATATATATATATATATGTTTTTTGCATTATTTATGATTCATAATTTACTTTAGTTATAATCTGTTATTTTTATCGCTAAAAGTATGATAGATGTATATTTTTTTTTACTTGTAGTGAAAAAACGCCCCTTAGTATGGAAAAAGCAGGATCCAGACAAAGTTGAAAAAATAACATTAGACTTTGAGACAATGCAAAGTGATGATGAAGATATGAAGAGCTGGGAGCCAATTGAATTTTACAAAAACTTACTTAATAAATCTATTTTTGAACTTATTGTAGAAGAATCAAATAGGTATGCCATACAATGCAATCCTTCTTCCCCATTGAACTTGTCATGCAAGGAACTTGAAAAATTTATTGGTATTTTGTATGCAATGAGTCTGGTAAAGATGCCAAGTACTATATTGTACTCGAGCAAAGAATTTTATTTTGAAAAAGTTGCAGGTACAATGCCAGTAAACAGGTTTGTAAAAATTAAAAAGTTTCTACAGTGTAGTAACAATCTGACCCGTCCTAAAAACTGCACAGATCGGTTTTATAAGATCCATCCCCTTGTCGATCATTTACAAAAACAATTTTCAAATCTAAAACCATCAGAATTATTATGTATTGATGAACAAATAGTTCCATTCAAAGGGAAATCTGGACTCAAACAATACAATCCTAAGAAACCTAAGAAATGGGGTTACAAACTGTATGTTTTATCTGGTACTGATGAGTTGATTTATAACTTTCAAGTTCATACCGGTGCCATTGATATGTGCTTAAATCAACCTAATTTAAAAGCTTCTGGAAATATAGTGCTAACATTACTTCAGCATATTCCTAGGAACAAGTGATATAAATTATTCTGCGACAATTGGTACACAGGTGTTGATCTTTTCAAGACACTTCATGACCAAGGAATTGGTTGTCTAGGTACAGTAAGAGCAAATCGTCTTTCAAAAATAAAAATGACATCAGATCAAGTCATGAGAAAGAATGGCAGAGGTTCTGTGGAGTTATGGACAACCACCTATGACGGTGTTGAATTGAGGGCTATCAAATGATTCGATAATCGTGGTGTAACACTATTGTCAACGTATGAAAGTGTCAACCCAGTATCTAATGTTTCTCGTTTTGATCGAAAAGCAAACAAAAGAGTAAATGTTGTTTGTCCATCCATTGTAACAACATATAACATGTTTATGGGTGGAGTAGACCTATTAGATGGATTTCTTAGTCTTCACAGAATTAGTATACGGTCTAAAAAATGGTACCACAAACTGCTTTTTCACTTTTTTGACATGGTTGTGGTTCAATCATGGATCTTATATCGTCATCAAAATGAAGGCAACACATTGAAACTCAGAGAGTTCAAAATGAATATTGCTGATTGTTTAATTAGAAAAGGTAAGGCAACAACTAACAAAAGAGGAAGACCCAATTCTTCAAATATTGAAAAAGAATTTATGGAGAAAAAAAAGCGTGGTCCTACAGCCCCACTACCAATAAAAGCTATTCGTTTAGATGGATATCATCATTGGCCTGTATTCATGGATGACGTAAAAAAGGGAAGGTGCAAGAATCCTGAATGTCAGCACATCACAAGAGTTTACTGTGAAAGATGCAAAGTGAACTTGTGCTTTAATGCAAAATCAAACTGCTTCAAATATTTTCACACTGGTTGAAACTGGTGAATTTTATTTTTAAAAAATGTTTAATATGTTTTGTTAAATTTTATTAACACAGAAAATAACAAACTTGTTTGTTTTGTATTTGATTTTTTATGGAAATCTGTACCAAATCCCTTTTTTCAAAATTTTTTTTGGAATATTTTGAAAAATAGGCAAGTATAGGTCTTTTTTATGTCATAGAAAATCAATAACTGTATGTTACTATTTTAGTAAAAAAAATAAACAGAAGTTGGAAGCTACTAAATTTGACTTTGTTGTTGAGTATTTACAAGGTTTCTAGGCATAATTATAATCTTAAATCTCGCCTTTTTTAAAACTCGATTGCATATTGTTGCTTAAAAGAAACAAAGCCTAAACGACCCCCTATAAGAAAAAATTCATGAATATTCTAAATTTTTCGAGTTATCGACTTAGTTTTTGATAATATCTAATAAAAATCTTTTTTTTAAACCATTAAGAAAAAATGTATGCGGTGTCGGGTTAAATGCCTTTTCCTCAGAACAGCAAAAACGGGCTAAGGATTTTGTTTTGCGACAATATATAGTTGATGAGCTAGTTAGGTAACCGCAATGTAACTCGTGTTGCATTAGGCGCCTAAGCTGAACTGTGTCAATATTTTTAGAAAAAGTCCTATTGGTACTTAAAGGCGTTTAGCCATTTAGCATTTACAATCTCTCTAGTAGAAAATTCTAGCAGTCTACTACTCGATTTGTGAAGAAGTTACTTTTATTATTATTGGAATAAATTATTTCTTTGATCAGTTGATTATTATTGACATGGCGAGGTGCAGAACAGATTGAAGTGGGATGCAAGTTAAAAGTTTCTTTACCAGATTTGACTGCGAAAAGCTATACTAAGTTTTTTGAATGATTTCTTGCTGTGAGCGGATTTAAAATGCATTAGTGGCGCATCTCTGGACTCTCTTTAAGCTACGTTTAATTGTACTGTACCTTTATTTGTATATGGGTTTTAAATTAAGGAAGAGAACTCAAGATGAGGAACCACTTACATCATGTATACTTTTTTCAAAAATGCTACATTGCGCAAAACGAATGTCCTAATAAACAAAGCAAGCATCTTGTTGGCCTTAGACATAACAGCACACAGCTGGACGTTTTGTTGTAGATTTTTGCTTACTCTGATTCCTAATTTAAGTTCAGATGAGGTTGATTCCAAAATAGGTCAAATCACTTTATCAAACTCGAGCATTTTATAGATGTGATTTTTAGTCAGGCAACCGATATTAAGACCTTTAATTTAAAGATGCTAAGCCTCATATGACATATTCTTGTATGCTCAGTTATAGCACTAATCATATTTTGAATAACAGTACAACCATTCTGTTCTTCACCAAGTCAAAATTTAATTTTGTTACAAGATTAGATTCATACGGTAAATCTAGTCAAAGGTATTGGCTAATTTAAGAGAGAGCAAGTCTACAGACACTTGATTAGCTAATGCTTTTATTAAATAGACTATATTTTCAATGTGATTTGTAAGGCATGACTTGTGGGGAACAAACTCAAGCTATTCTTGTGTGATAAAGTTGCTGTCAACTAGGTGTGCTAGGATAGATTGTTAAACTATATTTTCCATTAGTATGCACGTTACAAAGGTAGGGTTGATATATTAACAATTGTACAGTTCGGTTGTCAAATCTTTTCGGTGTTGAAACCTTTTTGAAAAGACAAAATTTTTTCTACTTTACCTACAGTAGGAACTTCTCCTTGCTTAATTGTTTGCTAAAACTCTATGGCTAAGTATATATATAAATATATATATATATATATATATATATATATATATATATATATATAATATATATATATATATATATATATATATATATATATATATATATATATACTCCAAGTCGAAGATAAAAGTTAGATAAGTGTTTTTTACTAATTAATTATTGCTCTGTTCTTTAAGAACATTGAGCTTTCTATTTGTAAAATACACTAACATAATTTACATATATATATATATATATATATATGTATATATATGTATATATACACATATAATTAATATAGTTATATAAGGTTTATTTAGCTAGGGGCTAAATTAACTGCGATTTTAGATGACAATATTTATATTATTGCTGTATAAGCTCAAGCTTATAAAAATAGTAACGGAAATGGTAGCACATATAACACATATTACTTTTAACAATATAAATCTTTGTAACAGCTATTAATGAAAAATTTTTCCATTAAAAAAACCCAACTATTATTACTGTTATTTTTAGTTTATAATGGCTTTAATTGCACTAACGGTTGGTTAGGATATAAAAGTTATTGTTACCTTTATGAGACATTAGAATCACCGACTATAAACTGGTACGAAGCCCGACTTAATTGTCTGAATTATAAAGGAAACTTGTTAAGTATACAAGATCAAGCAGAAAATGACTTCATCATTTATCAGTTAAAAATAACTTCAAGTTTAAACAAACGCCAATGGATCGGTATAATGATTTGAGAAAGTTCTACTTATTTCTTCTTTTTTTAATTCAATTTTTTTACTTTAGATGATTTTTTGAGAGAATAATTTATTTAAACTTCAGCTAAATAATTACATTTTCAGTTTTTAAAACAAATAAATTATTAAAATGCAAACAATTTTCAAAGGTCTCAATGATATTCAGAAAGAGGATAAATTTGAATGGATTGATAACGCAACTGAAAAGTTTTTAAAATGGAGACCTAATGAACCAAATGGTAAAATTAACGAAAACTGTGTTGAGATTTATAGTGACGGTTGGAATGACCTATCTTGTGATACTAAACTTAATGGTTTTTTTTGTAAAAGCAGAGCTCAAGGTGAATTGTTTTTTATATAAATTTTTGTTATACAGCGTCAAAATTTACTGGCCCAACCAAATATATTTTTAAACATTATATATTTACTTTTTGTTTATAGGCTATTACCTTTTGTTAAACTATTTTTTTTATATAGGTTATATCATTTTTGTGGTATACATATATATATACATACATACATATATATATATATATATATATATATATATATATATATATATATATATTATATATATATATATATATATATATATATATATATATATATATAAATATATATATATATTTAAAAATATTTATATAAATTATGTAAATGTATTCTACAAATAGAGTGCTCAATGTTTTTAAAGAACAGAGCAATAATAAATTAGTAAAAACACTTATCTAATTTTTTTTTGTCTTCAACATTTTGTTTTTCCATCATTAGGTTCATCAGGAAGTAGCTTCCTACTGATGAAACATATATATATATATCAGCGTCGTGCTGTAACTTTTGGGGGCCCTGTGCAGAAACTGAAAAAAAAATTTTTTTTCTTTTAATTCGTAGTAATTTATGGTATTGGAGAAGTTTTTCTAATTTATTTAATAGGGGCCCAGTGCGATTGCACTTGTTGCACTTGCGATAGTACGGCGCTGATATATATATATATATATATATATATATATATATATATATATATATAATATATATATATATATATATATATATATATATATATATATGTATATATATATTTATATAAATATATATATATATATATATATATATATATATATATATATATATATATATATATATATATATATATACATACATACATAAACACATACATACATTTACACATACTTACAAACATGCATACATTCATACCTACTTACATACAATGTAAGTAGGTATATAATTATATATATATATGTATATATATATATATATATATATAAATATATATATATATATATATATATATATATATATATATATATATATATATATATATATATATATATATATATATATATATATATATATATATACATACATATATTTATAGACCTACTTCATTCATACATATATACATATACATGTTTTGATGTTTTTTGTATAACTATACTTCATTTAAAATAAAATGTATGAAATCTCAGAGGTTACAAGGTATTTGCTTACAGAATGTATTTGTAATTCAAGTCATTTTTATTTAAATTAGAAACTATTTTGAGTAAAGCCGCTTGATGAAGAATAATTTAATCTTTATAATATAGTTAAGAAAAAATTTTATTTGCAATTTGCAATCATTTTTAATCTGCTAGAACCTCACAAATGAAAATTCATAAAACATTATACAGAGAGGTCTTTCTTTTAGCCGCAATATCAAATCATTTATAAGACCTGCTCTTAAATCTGCTCATGTTTTTTAGCATGTGTTGTATTGCATATATGAAACAGTATACCAAAAGGAAAAGATATGTTACTGATAAGCACATATAGCTCTAAGCTAAAACTTTTTTGGTGGTTTATATTGTGTATTAACTTTGTTAGTTTTAAAAAAGTATTTAGCTAAACGTAACCAAATAGTGACATTGCTAAGTTGTTTAAAAGTAAAAAATTTATTAATGTCACTTTTAAAAAAAAGCAATATATGAATGTCAATTTATCTCTTTTTTCAAAATGAATTACTTATTACGCTAATGCACTAGTGCACATCACATATACATCTTGTGCACGATATGACACTGTTTCATTTGATAAAACTATGAACTAAGATTTTAGTAATGTTCAAGTAGACCTTTCAGTTCAAGTTTAAAATCAAAGTTATTTTTTTTTTAAACGAGAGTTTATTGGGTGCTTAACTGCATCTGCATCTTTGAGCAGTGGTGGCGTAGTGACTGTGCACTTGCCTCAGAAACAAAGGATCCGTGGTTCAAACTCCAATTTAAATTTGCCCTTTCTAGGAAACATTTATAGGAATATTTTAAAGAAAAAAAGAGAAAAAAGAAAGAATCCTATAAACTTCGATATTAGATATTTATGTTACAATGACCATAGAGTCAAAGTAGGTAGGATAGGTTTTACCTTGTTTGTTGACACGCCTCCTTAAGAAGTCTTTTTTGAAATTTGATATAATGCACTGTATTATCCATTAAATCAGTGTATTGTTTAAAATCCATATACAAAATATACTAATAGTATGTAATAATAATTAACTAATTCTACTGCAAGAATTGGTTTAAAATGGTTGCTTGATGAAAAATCTGTGAAACTTGTGAAAAATCAATATGATAAAGTTTTAAAACTTATAAGGTATTTAATAAGGCTTAAGAAATAATTGACCCAAACAGGAAATTGGAACAAATTAGTAACTAAAAGTTTAAATAAAAGTTGTTTTAGATAAAATGAGTTTTTTTTTTATTGTTTTTATTTAAATTATTTGTTATGATGTGCCGGGTACATGGTGAGTTTTATAAGTGCTGGTTTACATTGCAATCATTGGAAGTGCCTGGTAGTTTTGGACGTCTTTGGAAATTTTTGAAAGTTCCAGAAAATTCAGAAACAGAAAAAGAAGCGTTGTTTATCTGGAAACCCTTATGGTGTACCGTGTACCTGGTAATTTCAAAATATGGGGTACTCTTCAAGCATACATAATGTTAAAAATAACCATTATTAGCAAACATTTCTGATCATTTAAGAAATTTATCTAGCTCTTTTAGGGGAAAAAAGTTACCTCTGAAAAATAAAAAGTAGCTTCAAAAATTGGCAGGTACCTAACACAACACAAAAAACTGCAGTGTACCCGGCATATCTTTTATTCTTAATTGTTTATATTTATAGAACATTTTAATTCCCAAAGCAGGTTTTTTAAATGAAAAATATTTTATTAACAACAACTTTTTACTTAAAATGCATATATTTATGTAGCTTTCGTTTTGGCTTTTTTGTATTATTTTGGACTACTACCAGGAAACTCCTAGAACAACAAATTTTATTTGTAAGTCTCCTAGAAATAATGAAGCAAACGTCTTATAAAATTACCAAACTATTTTTGAGCTTTTTAGGTGCTGAAAAAAGTTTAAATCACAGAGCACCATAATACGGGTAGCATGGATTCTGAAAATGTTAACCTAGCTGACCCAAGAAAGTCACTTATATAGGATGATAGCGTACACATTAATTGGAAATTAATGAAAACTGCGTACACATTAATTGGAAATTGTATTCAGAGTTTGGCCGCGCCTAACTCTGAATACAATTTCCAATTTCAGCCAAATTGGTTTGTTGTTAAGGATTAAAAATGTTAATTCAAAATGTTACTGTGATATTCGATCACCTTTTAAAAAAAAATAGGTTACTTGTGTGTTCTACTAAGTAATACCAAGAATTTTTTTACAATTGTTTTTTACTAAAACTACCATTTTTATTTTAGAGACCAAAATATTAATTTACTATACAAAGCGTGGTTTGACTTGGCTTAAGCAATGCGTAGTATTAGCATTTTCTAAGGTAAAAACTACTATCAAATTGCATTAAAATGTTAAAAAAATAGTTGAAAAATGTTTATAAAGATACTTACGTAAAAAAATATATAGTTTTCATTAGTTTTCATAAGATAACTAAAATAATTAACGAATAAAAGGTTAAGGAGGTTATTCCGAAGGAAATCTCATAAAAAGGATGATAGTACTTTGAAGAGCAGTGAAAATCTTTTGTAGGAATCTGTAATCAAGTATAATCTCATCTAAGAGTCATTAATGTAAATAATTATTTTATTATAATTTAAGTAATTATATCTTTGATATTAGTTGTTTATAACCAATTATATTTGTAGGTATGTTAATGAATTGTTATCCAATATTAATTCAGATTAAGTTTTGTAAAAGGATTAGTTCGATTTAGTAAAATTGGATTTTATGAATTGTTATATGCTAATTTAAGCAAAGGTTCAATATGAAAAATGAAATCTTATTTTCTAAGTTTTTTATTTATCAATTGCCCTGTTAAAAAAAATGTAGGACAGCTTACTGCTTTCCAAGCAGATTAAATGTACCAACCAAAAATTATTATCAGTAATTCTCGGGTGCCACAAGTGCAAATTTTATAGAACAATTTTGCGGAGGAAACAAGAGAGGAAAGAACTTATACTCCCTCCTTTGATAAATTTTAGTTTAATAAAAGTAAGACCTTAAACAAGAAGCGCCATGTGTTATTGATTAATCTGACAAATTGATTGTTCAAAGTAATAAGAAAAACCTCCTCTTGAAGAACAAATAGCAAAATGTTTGTCCCCCTCCCCCATTGCTTTCAAATAAAACTCTGGGAAAACCTTCAAACTATATTAGCAAAAAATTCCAGAGCTGCAAACAAATTGCACCTCAAGTTATGTCTAACAAAGATTTATCCCCTAAAGGAATTATTTGGCTTAATAAAACATCTGGCAGGCCTCCTCTTATAATTATCTACGGAAAATATTTATAGTTAAATAATTTTTACCTATTCAAAGAAAATCTTAAAATAAAGAAACAAGATAGGATTCGAAAAGTATATTTTTAACAAGTTTCTAATCACTTTAAAAACGAATAATTTGAATGTTTTAAACAACCTTTTTTAAAATAATTCAAAATATAAAGATAAAAAATGAATGTTTTGGTTTAAGGTCAAAGTAGTGCCCAGTCACTATCTAGCACTCTAAAATTGACTACTCTTGAAATCTACAATAAAATACTGGACTATCAAACAACGGATTAAAAAAAAATAGTCAGAACTATAAACCAAACATTAACCATTAAGAGATAAAGCCAAACTTTTATAAAATGTTTTTATAAGCAGGTCAATACTTGAGTGATTTTGTCACCTACGGTGACTTACAAATGAAAGAAATCACAGTAATTGGTGACGTTTTGAGGTCTAAGTAGAAAAAAACAAACAAAATCCAAAACTAAAACTAATATAAATCCTTAACTAGTGAACTAATCTGACTGAAAATTTTTCAGAGTTTGGTGCGGCCAGGTGCTATGTTTGCATAAAGTTTTATTAAATTATATGTTGCGGCTCCCATTCTACACGTGTTTTTATTTTTGCCCAATAAAATCAAAGTTTCATGTGATTTAAAACTTCAAAATAAGTTACTTTACGGAGACAAAGTGAAAGATTTTTAAATTTGTATCACAGAATATTTTAATGTGTATGCTATCATTCCATTTAAGTAGCCATTTTGCGTCACCTAGGTCGGTATTATCGGATTCTGTACTAGTTTTATACGGTGTAAGGGTTGAGGTTTTAACATTCTAGTAGAATGTTAAAACCTCAACCCTTTATTTAAAGTTTAAATAGAATGGTTACGTCTTAATCCTTACCAAAAAAGGAGGCGTAATTTCTGTTTTCTGAGGATGTCATTAGATTAAAAATGGGCAGCTTTTAATTTTTTAATTTTGTTTTTTTTTAATAAACTTTATATTTATTGTAGAAAAAAAATGCGAATTTAAAAAAAAATTGTTTTACAATGTGGTTACCGGATGTATTTGCAGATGGTTTTTTTTTCCAGTTCTAAGGTTATTTGTTATATGCTTCAAGTTAAGAATTTAAATCATTTTTATTTAAAAATCATTTTTAAAATTTTTTGCACAAATATGTCAAAAAATGTCTTAATATTGGTTTATAAAGTTAAAATCATCTAAAATAAGAGTATAAAATAAAGTAGGTTGCTTTCAAAACAATTATGCACAGAGTAAGAATTGATTCAAAAAGCAGAAGATGAATTTATTTTCGTTGTGTCAAAAGTCATAAAAATGCCTTTCTTTGGAAACAAATAGCTCGTTGATTTAATAGTTTAACAATTGTTTCCCTCCTAGGATGATGAATAATGGATCTTCTTGATTCTACAACTAAGTTCTTGCTTGTGCTTTGTTGATAGAGGTTTTATAACTTCTCCTGTGATCTCCTAATAAGAGTACTGTTCTAAAACTCAATTTAATGGTTCACAAGCTTCCTGGTAGTGAGGTTTCCGTAACTCTGTGGTTGCTCTTAGAAGGGCTAATTTCATTTACAGCTTTAAAGTATTAGAATATTAAAAGTCGCATATTGCGCACCAATATTACCAACAGACACAACTCAGTAAAAAGTTATGCATGATCATCATATGTTGTGTGTTCAAAACAAATAGAATAATACGTATCATAAACAGGGTTTCTAATTTGTAATAATAACAATTACTATTTAGAAAAACACCAGTAAAATGTTAATGGTGTTACCGTTACTGAAACGTAGTATAATATTATACTAAATATCCGTAACGAATATTAAACTGGAGATAGAAGCATGCGACATTTAAGTCTGACTTCAAAACATCATATACAACACCTGTAAAACACGAGTAAAACTGCTCATAAAATAAAGATGTTTTTGTTTAACGTCTTCGTCAGGACAAACACGTGTTATTACAGATTTTTCAAGGGAATTTTTCTGTTTAAGCTATTGATGTTACAGCATTGTTACAGCCTTAGGTTGTTTTAGGGTTATGAGGCAACTACATTGCTTGGGTTGCGATAAACTATTTGTGATTGAGTCAAGTTCTTTAATTAATAACTAATATTTTAATAATAAAATATTAAACGTTAGATTATATATTATCACCACCATCTAATTTTCAAAGCTGCACTCTTTTTGAAGGTTTTTATGATCAAATTGATTTAATCTTTTCATCTTTATCACTCAGCTACTGTTGTTATTGATGACTTTCACACTGAGTTTGTTGGCTCTAGTACCACTGATTTGTCTATAAGTGTTTAGGACTAATCTATGATTTCTCTAAATTTTTAAACTTGTACTTTTGCTTAGACTCACCATATCAGTGGAATATTTACTTCTTCTATACCATTTCTTGATTTTTTACGTTACAGTCTTTAAGCTAAATTACTTTGTCTACTTGCTGATAGCTGCACCTTATACGTATTTGTCTGGTTCCAGGAAGGTATTGAAGATTTTCATCTTCCTCAACGTTTTTTAGTCTTACTTTACCCTTTGTTTTATGCTTTTTTCTCGTTTCTTTTTTTATTAAAACCAATTTTTTTTATTTTTTCCCCCAAAATTAACTCTTTTGAGGAAAACTTTTTATTATGGTTTCTCATGGGGCCTACAACCAAGGTGGTTTGCATGATATTTTTACTTTGTTTTGTTTCAAAATTCTTTTATGCACATACAAAATTCCGAATTGAAGTTTTCTCGCAATTGAAGTTTTGACTTCAATGGTTATTTTTTACAAGGTTACCAAAACGCATTTTAAAGTCATTTGTTGACGCAGTTTTACGCGGTAATAGAAGTAATGAATATAGTCAAGGTTTAAAACAAATAACTTTAGCAATTAGTCAATTGATAATTCACAATAGTAAGAAACGTGTTTGTCAAAATCAACAAAAACCTGTTCCAACATGTCTTAGTGTTTAAAATTAGCTGTAGCTCCTTTCCAAACTTCCAGACTGGACATGCTTTTGCAGAATCAGTCATTTTTAACTGGAGCCTTTCAAAACATCCTGACACATTTTCTAAGCTTGTTGATGAGTTCTGTGACATCCTCCCAAATCACTGGAAGAGCTGATGCGCATGTTTCTGCTGAAACTTCTAATCCTCCTTCCTAATCGCTGTCATCATCTTCTCGGTCCTCTTCTAGTATAGTGACTTGCTCAGGTGTGCAATTACCTTATTTCCTAGATTGCATATATAGAGCATCACAGACAGCCAAGTGGATTCCATGTGCGAAGCAGAGCTGATGGTCTGGTAAAATTTGAATTAACAAAACTTTTTCGTTACAGCAGCTCTGTGGTTACTTCAACAATATCGCAGGCAAAACGTAGTCCAAATTCTTTCGGTTTCTCGTCAACAATTACACAATATTTCTCTGCAGGCATAGACGCATGTAACCAGATCATTCCAAGGTTCCAATAATCACCTTCCATATAAACATTTATGTTCATATATCTTCTGTTTCTGGATGAAGTATACTCATTAAGGATTAAGCTAAAGTTGTGACCAACAAGCTTCTTTTCTGCAAATTGGTGCTGATATATTTTTTTGATAACTTCATAATGTTTCATTAGCAGAGCCTTAATTGATTTAGCATCTTTAGGCATTTTAAATCCTTGTGTCTCTAGTGCTGTTCTCAAACACTGACTAGTTGAAAAGATACGAAAGGGCAGCCCATCACATAAAATAAGCTCAGCCAAAACAACATAAACAGGATCCTTTGTCTTAAAAAATGAATCAGTAGGTTTGATGAATTAGGGTTTCCTCTTAGGAGTACTAACAGAAGTAAACGTGATGTTGTGCTTTGTCCTCAGGTTCCTCATCGAGCTAGTGGTTTTTCCTTTGCACTTAATTTCTTGGTCGCAGAGCTTGCACTTGACCTATTCAAGTTCTTTTGAGTGCAAAAAGTACTTCCAAACTAGTGTGTTATCTTTGTGGACTTCAGAAAACAACATTTTCCTTTTTGTGAAAATTTGTTTCACTTTTTTACATAACAAATTGCAGTAACTTACGATTAAAGTTTAAGTGGAAGCAAATTGAATGTTTTAATTTATTTTCCCGAGCAAATGCACATCAAAAAAGTATTTTAGAATTGCCAAATAACCAAGTAAATTTTGTACGATATTTTGTACAAATTTTTGTTCGAAATTTTTATACAAAAGATATATATCCAAAAACCGGTTTTGAAACTAACCTTTTCGGTTTTCGATTTCCAAATATTTAAAGGTTTCCGTAAACCAGAAACCGGTTTTCCTTTCCCAAGATTGCACTAAATAAAAAAATTCTGTAATTTCTACAGCTGCTAAGTGGGTCAAGGTGTGTCAAAATTAAAAAAAAATTTTTTGTTCAACGTAGGTTTAATATTTTTTAGTCACTAGCTTTTATATTAAATTTTATATGGCCCGTTGAAGTTAGTTTTTTTTGCCAGATTTGTAAGTTTTAAAATAAAAATTAATAAAATATATGTGTTGCTACACAGAAACTGTCAGCTATTTTTTAATTAAAATTATTTGCGGCAAACCCTAACTCTAGCTAGAAACATTGCTAATTTATATAAGAAAGAGATGGAAGGACTTAAAAGGTAACCGTATTTGTTTCGAAAAAAAGCATAAAGAGCTACAGACAGAGATTGATGTTTTTACTGATATTCCTGTGAAAAAGGATACACGTGGCAGGCCTTCAATTGAGAACTTTGATGACTGTTCTCTTCGAACAAAGTACAGGCGTACCAACTCTCTACAACATGGGCATTCATTGAATGAACTACTTTTTGCAGAAAAAGTTTCTCTTAAAAGAAAATAAACTTGATGCAGTAAAGAGAATTTTTGACAATAGTAACAAAATATCTCAACAATTCTCTGGCAATGAGGCTCTAGCTTTACTTTTAGATACAAATATGACCAAAGATGGTATCAACTACATCGAAATGCTGCTTTGAGAAAAAAAAAACTGTGAACTTTATCCTTCATATCACATAATAAAGGCAGAAAAATTTTCTTGCTATCCAAATGAAATAGCGATAGATGTTTTTTTGCTAAAATCTCAATGCAGAGCTTGGTCGACCACATTGCACAAAGACTATGTCAAGTACAGAATGAAGTTATTGAAACAAGTGCTGGTGATACAACCATATTTGCTACTTTAAGACGCATGGCATGATTTGATGGCTCAACAGAACAAAGTGTCTAAAAGCAAACAGTGTCTAAAGATGATATCTGTAATATACAAATAGAAGAGTCATTGATTTAACTTGCATAGTACCACTTGAATTGAGCTCATTTGCTGGTGGAAAAAAGACAACTTTGTGGCGAAACCTAAAACCATCATCAACTCTGTATTGTCGCCCTTTGCGTTTTCAGTTTGAAAAAGAGTCTAAAGATATTATAATCTCTGAAGAAGCTCAACTAAAAGAAGAAATAAGAAACTTAAATTGTACAAAATTATATTAAACAATCGAAAAGTACTTCAAGTAAAGCATGTGATTGAAATAACAATGATTGATGGAAAAGTACACAAAGCTTTATCTGAGGCCACTAACTCAAGTCAGTGTTGCTCTATCTGTGGATGCTCACCAATAAAAAATAAACAACATTGATGCCAGCATAGTAAGAAATTACCAGGCAAAAGGTTTGCAGTATGGTTTATCTATACTGCATTGCTGGATTCGATGTTTTGAATGTTTTCTGCATATTGGTTACAAGTTGCCGATTGAAAAGTGGCAAGCAAGAACAGCAGAAGACAAAGCACAAGTTGCTAAAACAAAGTCTCAAATCCAACAAGCTTTTCTTCAATAGATGGGCCTTGTTGTTGATCAACCAAAGTCTGGAGGATCTGGTACATCTAATGATGGAAACACTTGTCAACGAGCATTTACTGATGCTATTTCTTTTGCAAATATAACAGGTGTCAATAAGAAACTAATTTTAAAATTGCACATTATTTTGTCAAGTATATCAAGTGGCTATGAAATAAATACTGAAAAGTTTACAATGATGTGTACAGAAACTGAAAAGTTGTTTGTGAAACTGTACCCATAGTACTACAAGTCACAAAGCCTCCACAAACTGCTGATCCACGGCCCAGCCATCATTAATAGAATCTCACTGCCAATTGGAATGATGAGTGAAGAAGCATAGGAGGCAACAAACAAATTTTTCAAACGGTTTCGTGAACGACATGCTCGAAAAGCTTAAAGGTGTAAGGCAAATGAGGACATTTTGAAAAGATTTCTATGCACATCTGATCCTGTCATAGCATCTTTGAGGCGAACCTGCATTTCGAAAAAGAAAGACTTTCCTATTAAGGTTTTGGAGTTATTATTATCAGGAGATAACATTGTAAATTTGTAAATACTTCATTTAAATATATGCAGACATAGATGGTTGCTTATTTCCTGATATGTAATTTTTTATTAGACAGGATTTGTTAGTTCTTCCCAATATGTCTAAAGGACCAATCTTTAAATATTTGCTTTGGGCTATATTTTGTAATCAAAATTTTTTTTCTGATTTCCGGCAAAGTGAACTGACAAAATAAAGTGTGCAATACCTACAAATCTGTGCATCAGAATTTATCTGCTTCGGATCCCATTTTAAAGGTAAATTTTCCATAAAAATATATGATGGTAAGGTGTTTCTTGACCAATAACTCATTTTCATTTTAATTTTTAAATACATTTTCAATGTCAACTTTTGCTAGTTACCAATGACAGCCTTAATCATATGAATAAAAGTAGTGATTTTCTTTAGGTCTTCTTTGCGATCATTCCTAATTCAGTCAAGTCCCATGATGAGTACAAGAAAACAGTTTGTTTTCTCTGCATGAGAAAGTGTGTCAGAGAGGTGACAGGCCACTTGATAAAAGTTGTGCTAGAAACCCATCCAACTCCTATAGACTTCAGTGACTCAAGAGTGTCTAGAGGCATTTGTGACACATGTAGGCTTGCATTAGGGAAAAAAGCAAGGGGAGAGTCTGTCGCTATTTCTTCTGTCTTTGACTTCTCCTCTATCAGGATGAGACCAGTTACAAGAGAGCAAGCATGTGAGTGTCTTATCGGTAAAATAGGGCGGATGAAGTCCCTTGAAAAGCATCCTCTGAGATCACCACTGAAAAAATAGAAAAAAGAAGTCAGATTGTTGTTCACTGCATTAAACTAGCAGACCTTCTTGATCAGCAGCTGCTTCAAAGGAAAATTTATTCAGAACATGTGGTGAAGCTTGGCATTGATGGTGGAGGAGACTTCCTCAAAATCAGCCTCGGAATTCAAGAAGCTGAACACCTTGAAGACTCACAATCTCCCCCACGAAAAAAAACTCTGGCTTCACAAATGGCAAAAGACACAAGCGTCAAGCGCCAGCTTCTGGTTGCCATTGCTGAAGATGTTCCTGAAAACTACACCAACATTCAGAAGATCCTTGACTTAATCCATCCTGATGGAGATGACTTTTTCCTCTCCTGTGACTTAAAAGTGGCCAACATTGTATGTGGCATTCAGTCCCATTCCTGTCCACATCCATGCACTTGGTGTGATGTTGAAGCAAAAAAACTCTCTCAAAAAGGGCACCTTTGGACGTTTGGGTCACTGCGACAGTGCTTAGATGCTTTTCAGGTAAAAATAACATTCCTTCTTTACGTGGAAAATTTATTACAGTCTTAATTTTTGACTATTTCAGTTACCAATTCAAACAACAATAACTGTTTCTTGATACCAGATCTAACCTTTATTCTTTCATTAATGTCAATTAATAGAAAAATTGGAAAAATAGAATTGTTCTTGTGTTTCAAGCACATGGGCATAATCCAAAACAAGCACGGCTGTTCAAGAATGTCATTCACTTGCCACTCTTCGACAAACCAGACAGCTCTTTGGTCCTCACCTTCATAGCACCCATGGAGCTCCACCTCCTCCTTGGTGTGGTCAATCACCTCTACCAGGCCTTGAAAGAGGCTTGGCCAAAAGCTGATGATCGGCCAAGATCACTGCACATCAAGAGCCAGCCTTTCCATGGTGGCCAGTTTGCTGGCAATGAAAGTCGTAAGCTTCTGAGGAATGTAGATGTGCTGAGGCAACTGGCTGAGCAGGTACTTTTTAAGTTTTACAACTTACCTTATGCCAATCTCTTCAGAAGTACATTCTATAGTGTTTTGTTTCTGTATTTATTTACTAAATTTGACACTCTTCAAAAGTTTGATGCTGTAGTGTCCTCTTACTCTAGCAGCACCCTTGATCCTCACCTCGCTTCAAATATTCAGGCCTTCAGAGCATCATAGCTTTCTCTCCAAGGGGTCAGTGTCGACCCAAAAGTACACGCAGTGTTCATCCATGCAGAAGATTTTATTCTGTTGAAAAAAGAATCACTTGGCAAATACAGTGAGCAAGCCACTGAGGCACTACATCACAGCTTCAAACATTGGGAAAGATAAAAAAGACCCAACAACCATCCAGAGTAAGCAAAGTGGCTCAAAACATGCATGGTTGACATTAACAGCAAGAGTGTTTTAAGTCATCAAGAGTTTATAATCTGTTTGACTTGATTTAGGAATCCTTTTTAAAGATTATTCTGTACACATTCATCTCAATATCCATATCTAAAGAGTGCTTGAGTAGAATTTGTTTAGATATGCTGTAAAAATGCAAAAAGAGTCAGAGTTGTCGTTTCATGACTTTAAGGAATAAATAAAAAAATTCAAACTGATTTTTTTTTCTCGGACGGCCTTAAAAGATTTCATTTTTTGCATTTTTGAGAACAGTAATGTGTGAAGATCATTCCCTCCAAAGGATTTTCTTCCGTGACAGTTTCTCATGATTCTCGGGACGTGTGAAAGCTTTAAATCAAAATTAAGGTGATTTTGCAGCAATTAAACTTTTAAACAAAAGTAAAACTTTGAAAAAGTTAAATATTCATGGAACTTCCAAAATGTTTCATTTTTTATTTTAAGAAAGTGAAATAAAGTTCAAAAATAAAATAGTAATAATAAATGTTGAGGAGCAAGAATTCAAACCACAGCATTTCACTTTAAAATGCTGCGACCTAAGCACTTTGACCATTAAAGTTTTGAGTCCAATGAAAGTTTTAAAACTATTTTATAAACAAAAGACTTAATAAAAGACAAATAAATGATATAAATCAAATATAAGAAATTGTTTCCGCAGTTCAACTTTAAAAAGTAAATTTGTAAGACTTGATACATATTTAAAAATAACATAATTTGAAGTTTACATAAATTAGATATTTGCATGCATTTTTGGTCTAATTTTCTGATACAAAAGGTGCTGCGACTCTATCTTGCCATAAACTAGGATGTAATGGCTGTCTTGATTTCCGTGTCAAACAGTCGCGAATGAGTAACGGCAGCATTAACTTCAGTATTCAAATTTAATAATTCAAATTTAAATTTAATAATAATGATTCAAATATTCTCAAAAAAGCAAATGAATATTAAACATGATAAATGGAGTGTAAAAGAAAACGCTTTTCGATTTTCACATTAAAGGATGGCTTAAAATTTGATTGAAAATATTTTGAAAAGATTGGAATTTTTCTAGTTAATTCGTAACATAACAGCAATGTTTTACGAATTTGTAGCATAATTAACGTAATTTTTTTTTTTTTTTTTAATTCCATACATCCATACATGCATATATATGCATATATATATATATATATATATATATATATATATATATATATATATATATATATATATATATATATATATATATATATATATATATATATATAAATTGGTCATTCTCCTGAAAAGTAACACTTTTAATAGTTAATTTTATAAAAATTAAATATTAAATTTTTTAAACCGATTTTTTTGTGGTTAAAGCTTTGAGTATAATTAATCATTTGAAAATATCCACACAACTCGTTAAATGTCAGTTAACTAAAAAAAAAAATTAAAAACTTATAGCGTAATCCACAACTTTACCACAGACGTGACGTTAAGAGTAATATCACTTATGCTGTAACAGCTATAAGTGTTGTTCAAGTAACTTTCAAAAATAATAATCATCTGTAATCAATAGTTTTTATTAGCTAACATAAATTAGTATATGGTACAAGTTTTTAAAATTTTTAAGTGTTATTAGTACGTAAATTAGCAAATATTTTGAATGGTAAATCTTGTGGAGAACTGTATTTTCCCCTGTTGTTGAGGTTTGGCTGGCACAATATAAACACTACATCGCCTTTATCGATGACAGAGATGTCATCTTTCCCCGGAAACGTGAAAAATTCCCGGCCAGATCTACTCAAAAAATTTATGACAAACTCATTTCCATCAGCAACTAAGGCTTGAATTAACCCATCATGTATCTGACAATTTTTTTGGAAGTTTGAAGCTTCACAATCACAAAGTCATTCATTTTAACAGACAAGCAGTCCTCCTCACTCTCGCCGTAAACACTGTGGTAACTTAGTCTTGTCTTTTTCTTTTTACATTTACCTGGGCCTTGGTTTTCTTGTGCCAAACCTTTGCATATTAGTCCTTCAGTAAGTGCTTTCTTCCTTTTCAAGGATGGTTGACCTGGAAAAGTATGTTAAGGAATTTCTTAAAACAGAAGCAAAAATATAAAATTATAAGCATAAAATTATTTATGAAAAAATATAAAATTAAAAGCATAAAATTATTTATGAAAAAATATAAAATTAAAAGCATAAAATTATTTATAAAAAAAAAATTTCAAAATTGAATAACAGTCAAATAAGGTTTTTGATGCACAACTTACTTCAATATTTTATGAAATTACAAGGCTCGCTGAAAAACTAAATATTAATGTTCAAACATTCTTGATGGATAAGTACCTAGAACGTTTAAGCAATGCAAAAGTTTGCAATATTCAATATGAGCCAATTTAAATTTATACATCAAAAGGATACGAGGATGAAGATCTGTCAAAGATTCAGTAGGGATTAGTACTTCTCCAATACTACAGTGATTGCATTTTGTACCATTGTCACATTCAGTGCATGTCAGCCTTCTCATATACAACGTTTCTTTTTTGGAGGAACTCTAAATCACCTCATAAACTTGTAGAGTCCCCTTTAAAGTTGTTAGGTTTTTGGGTACACATTTCTCATAGAGATTGAAATCTGTTTTTTTAATAGTATAAAACCATTTATACGCGGACACTTTTATTTTATTTTTTCAACCAAACAATTAATATCAGGAGTATCTTTCCTTTGTCCTATTATTCTGTCTGCCGTTCTTTTAATACATCCCCCTATTCCATCAGGAGCACTTTTTCCGTGCCCCATTTCTATGAAATATCATCTCATTGTTTTAGCTCCAAACTCTTTTCGAAAAAAAGTACCTAGTAAATAGAACATGGTTTTGTTTTGGTACTGTTGAGAAGTAATAAAATGAAATGTTTCAATGATAGGCAGCTTTTCTTTCAAGTCATTCATAACAGGCTTTAAATGGGCACAGATACGAACAAAGTCGTGTTGCCTGTTATCTGAAAATGTACAGTAAGATTTGGCCTTTTTTTTGTTTACAGAAATACTGTACGCCACAAGAAAAGAGTACGCCACAACTGTATAGATTGACACTTGGTTTTTTGATCTACCAAAATGGAGCGATTGAATTTCTCTTGAGTATTTGCAATTGTAACTTTCTGAAAAATCACAATGAATGAAAGTATCCCTAGACCCTAAGTTATTTTTTATTTCTGATGTAGCTTTGTACTGGTGTTTTATATTGCATACATGCCTCATAAACTTTTCCGAAATGTTATTTATAAAATGTAAAAACAGCTGTTTTTTAGTTAATGTTAACTCTTCTTTTACAGTTTTGAAACATGTCTTCATTTTACATTTTACCAAAACTTCAAGTCTTTTTTAAACCATTGGGAAAAAGTTGCTTGTTCATTCTCAAATTCTTTACAAACTATTTTTTTGTTTAAACAGCATACTCCACATTTTCTTTCTAGGCACAATTCTCTCAACTCACCATCACATGTTATACTTTTTAGCAAGTCAGTGGAATATTTATATGCCAACATCTTTAAAGTATGCAACTCTTCATGAACTAAAGCAAAATTCTCATTGGTCAATACAAAGACAAGTATCTCGTTTACAGAAGTCTGGTTGAACTACCCAAAAGGGTCTCAATTTACAAAATGTGCAATAAGATGTTGAATTGAACTCGTTTGTTTGTTTAAAGTCATTATACAAATTTAACATTGTATCATTCAATAGTCTTCTGTTTTTTCAGTTTGTTTCTTATTGTTTCTTTTTTTCTTAGCAGTAAGCCTACTAGAAATATCTTTTTCTAAAAAGTTTTGTACTGCCATCTTAAGTTTTCGTTGTTTCAGTTTATTTGAGAGTTGATGTGTATGGTATGGATTGCGTGGTAAGATATATCTAGAAGTAAGATTGTTAAGACTTCTTTGAATTCAGTACTTCTTTATTATCTTTCCGCTTAATACCCTGGCAAAAACCTTTTTTTTGTTAATACATCTCTCAGCGGAAAAATTTGATTGTATTTGTGTCTTTAACACTTTGCTAAAAAGCAAGCTTTTCTTTATATCCTTTGAGCATTTTGTACCACTAGTCGTTTTTTTAACCACCTTTCGATGAGTATTATCTTTTGCAGACTGCAGTCTGAAAAATTTTTGTTTGTATTTATCATCTCTTTGCTTTAACAATTTGTTTTTGTCTTCTAATTTTTGGATTTTTTTCTTTTTTTTTCGAATTTTTAGCCCGCTGCTACTTTTGGAACTAGATTCTTGATTGGGACCACGAAGTAAATTAAAGTCTAGTTCATTGTTGATTGGAAATTTTACAATTGGACTTTCAGGTGGTGTTGACAAATATTCAATTAGTTGTTGTCTTTTCTTTTTCATTTCTCGACTTCTATTGGTCCTTTTCTTCCAACCTTTTCTTACTGATCTTTTATCCCTTTCTAAAAGTTCATGAATTTTCTTCCTTGTTGCTTTTTTTCATTCTCTGTCTTTTTTTTTTTTGTTCATACTTTTCTGGGTTTTCAGCTTTCATCTTCTCCTTCGTCTTTCTCATACTTAGTTTTTTCAATTCTCTAGTTTTTTCTATCTTTCTCATCTTTGTAGTCTATCAGGCTAGAACCATTAATCTTTTCTCTAATAATGATTTGGCTAAATGAAAAAAGTTTTAAAATATTAAAAATAGTATAAATAGACATTAAAAAATCTATATACAAGTAAAATTGTTATTTGTTGTCACGTCCGTTCCACTAGTGTCATGTCTGTTGCTTCCTGTATTCCACAGATATGAAATCCAGAGATGTGATAGATTAAAGGAAAAAGCCTAAAAGGGGTGCTATGTTTTGAGGCTAGGAATCTGTTTCCCTTGGTGTAAACATGTCTAGGTAATAGCTAGTATTTAAAATTATTGCTTATTAAAAAATAAACTTACATACTCTATAAATGTTTACCACAGATGTAACACACTCACACTAACAATTTCAACTTTTAAAGCTTCAAAGCTTATTAACACAAAACAACTCCACCAAACCTTCCTTCAATTTTACTCATTATTAAAAATGTCTGGTCTTTTAGCTAGGACAGCAACAGAGGACACTACTGCTTCATCCTACAGCTTTTTTTTGATGTTAACAACTATATCTACAGACGTGACATTTGAGCTGGTGAAACGAGCTTCAATCATATAAAAGTTACTTTGAAAATATGTTTTTAGGAAAATAATATGTCAAATCTAATTTTAATGTAACTTGAATTATTTATTATGCATTAAAAAAAAGTAAAGTACTTCTATCAAGGATTAAACTACTTGGGATTAGCAAAAGGTCTGGGTGGTGACATTCCACGAACGTGACTTGTCACAGTCTGTGGAACATAATTTATTCACTGAAAATACTATTTTAGATTGGGTTAGATTAATTTAACATTGTATGAGCTGTAAATTTATTATTTGTATGCATATAGTCTTAAATAACGACATCAACAATAACAATGACAACCAAAACCTTTTCAAATAAAATGAAATTTTTGCAAGTCATTTAAACTTTTGCAAGTATCTTAGGTTGATATTTTTTGATTTTTTAAGATATCGATGAGTGTGCAGACTATAGTAAATATTGCAACTGGACAAACAGTGATTGCAAAAATATCATTGGAAGCTATATTTGTTTATGCCAATATGGATGGATATTAGGTGAACAAAACAATAGCTGTGTTGGTTAGTTATTTATAATGCTTTATTTAACCCATATATCTTCAGTAAAGCCATTGTGATCAAGGAATCAAGTATTTAAATGCTATTGTTAAAAACAGTTTTTATAAATAAATTAAAAAAAGTACATAATCGTGTAAAAATAAAAGAAAAAAGTATAATTTTTTTACTTTTTTTCATTGTTAAATTCTTACTTGGATAAACTTCTTTTAGAGAAATATGTTATCGGGGTTTAAATAA
>NC_088934.1:31905000-32010000 GCF_038396675.1 Hydra vulgaris
GTAAACAGATTCTATCTGTTAACCAGCCTCGCACCCCTTCTTCATCTATTGAGATGGCGCAGATATATTTTAAATACATTGTTTCCAGTTTAGGATGTTGAGTGCTGAATCTACTTGACTCAATCCATGGGTTTTGCTTGTGTCATTGTTTTTATGACTAGGCAACTCATTCTATTATCTCCTAATGAGGGTACAGCTCTAAAACCCTGTTTTATGTTTCTGATGCCGGCTAGTAGTCAGGTTTCCCGAACTCTGTGGTAGCTCTCAGAGAGGCTGATTCTATCAACAGCTGAAAAATATCAAAGTATTAAACGTGCTATGTTGCGCATAAATGGTGTCCCTCTTTGTACTTTTGGTGTGCATAGCAGAGGCCACAATTGGAGCCCTTTGTTACGGCTTAGGATTTGTTTAAAGAAACAAGGCGATTGCTTTGGCTATTCAGCAGTGTTCTGAGTTCTATCTATGCTTTGAGTCAAGTTTTTAAATCTAATTTAAAAATGAATAAAGTACCAAACACTTTAAAACAAAAAAAACTATCATAATCACGAAGTTCTCTAAACCTATCATTCACTAATATTCGTGGTCTTCGAAGTAACTTTTCTTCTGTTGATTCTTATCTCATGCAAAGTTCACCAGACCTACTTGTTTTTTGTGAGACTAATTTGAGTTCAGCTGCCTCATCTTGCAATCTTAGTGTTGATGGTTATCTTCCTTTAATTTGTAAAGACTCCAATAGTCACATGCTTGGACTGGGCATTAACATTTGTAAGAATTAACCCATATGTCGTGAAACTAGGTTTGAATCCACAAACTATTCTTTCATGCGTTTTCGTTTAGCACCAATTCATTCTATTGCCTTTCTGTTTGTTCTACATCGCTCTTCTTCATCTCAAGACTGCACTCTTTTTAAGATTATTTCTGATCATATTGATCAAGCCCTCTCTCTTTATCCATCAGCTAATGTAGTTGTTGTCGGTGACTTTGATGCTCACCACTCTGAATGCTTAGCTCTTGTGTCAGTGATTCTGCCGGCATTAATGCCCACAACTTTTGCCTTTCTCAATTCCTAGCTCAAATAGTTAACTTTCCACCTCGCTTTCCTGACAACCCGAATCCTTTACCTTCTCTACTCGACTCATGTCTTGTTTCTGATCCTAGTCAGTGCTCAGTTTCTCCACATTCACCCTTAGGTGCTTCTGATCACAGTTTGATCTCTCTAAAACTAATATCTCATTCTTTTTCATCATCTGAATCCCCCTATTATCGTATCTCTTACAACTACAGTAAAGCTGACTGGGATTCTTTCCGTGATTTTCTTCGTGATGGCCCTTGGGTAGAAATCTTTTGTCTTCCTGTCGACAAATGTGCTTTTCACATAACTTCGTGGATTCAGGTTGGCATGGAATCTTTTGTTCCCTTTCGACAATTTTAGGTCAAGCCTCACTCTTCTCCATGGTTTTCCTCACAATGTGCTGCTGCGATTGCCAATCGAAACCGTTACTTCCATATTTATCAGCAAAACAATTCTCCAGAAAACAGACGTCTGTTTATTACTGCTAGAAACAATTGAAGAAAGGTTTTGTCTAACGCAAAAATCCACTATTATCAGGTCATAAAATCTCGTATCTCATCTCAAAAAGTAGGCTCTCGTGACTTCTGGAGAATCTTTAATAGTACCAATAATAAGGGAAAATATCTAATTCCACCTCTCTTGCATGGTTCAGACTTTGTCACTTCACCAAAAGACAAAGCTGAATTGTTTGCTAAAAACTTTTTTATCAACATCATCTCTTGATTCCAATAGTTGCGTTCTACCTGATATTCCCAACAAACAGGTTGATTCATTGCTTGACATTCGTATCACTCCAGCTTCTGTATCTAAAGTGATTTCCTTGCGAGACTCTTCTACAGCTTTTAGCCCGGACAACATACCTGGTATTGTCTTGCAGAAGTGTTCTCCAGAGCTGTCGTCTATTCTCTCAAAATTATTTAACAAGTGCTTATCAGAGTCTTATTTTCCAGCCTGCTGGAAAGTGGCATCTGATATTTCTATTTTCAAATATTCTGGAGAGCGATCTGGTTCGTCAAACTACCGTCCCAATAATTTTCTTCCTATCATCAGCAAGGTTTTTGAATCTTAAATAAACAAACACTAAACTTCTTAATTATTATGAATCTAATAACTTACTTTCTGACCATCAATATGGATTTCACTCTTCTCGTTCTACAGCTGATTTGCTAACAAATTAATAACCGATAGGTTATTAGTTTGTCGTGCATTAAATAAAGGTGGACAGGTTAAGGCCATCGCTCTTGACATTTCAAAAGCTTTTGATAAAGTTTGGCATGCTGGTCTTCTCCAAAAGATTTCTTCATACGGCGCATCTGGCTACATTTTTAAGATTATTGAATCCTTTCTTTCCAATCGTAGTATAAAAGTTGTCCTTGATGGACTGCACATTTCTTCTTATTCTGTAACTTCAGGGGTTCCTCAAGGTTTAATCCTTGGCCCTGTACTCTTTTTAATTTTCATTAACGATCTTCCAGATATTCTCACATCTAAGGTGGCATTGTTTGCTGATGATACTACCATTTATTTTTGCCGTGATAAGAAACCAACATTCTCTGATTGCTTGGAGGGGTGTTTGAGCTTGAAAAGGACCTCACTTCTGCTACGGCAAGGGGCTCGCAGTGGCTGGTGAACTTCAACTTCAGATAAAACTCAATTTTTTTGAGCCAATCGCTACCGCAATAATTTAGACCTTATTATATTTATGAACGGTGATGTACTCGATGAGTGATCTACTCTTCATCTTCTAGGAATAACTCTTACTTCCAATCTTTCTTTGAAACCATATATCAAATCAGTTGCAAATTTAGCATCTGCTAAGGTTGCATATCTTTATCGAGCTCGTCACTTTCTTACTTTAATTTCCGTATTTATTTTCCTATCTCTCTAAATCCCAAATCCTGCCTCTATGGAATACTGTTGCCATTTCTGGGGCGGTTTTTCTAATGATGTCCTTTCTCTTTTAGACAAGGTGCAAAAATGCATTGTAAATATAGCTGGACCTGCTCTTGCAGCCAACCTCCAACCATGATCATATTGTCGTAATGTTGCTTCTATTTCTCATTTCTACAAATAATTTAATGGGCACTGCTCTAAAGAGCTAGCGTCTCTTGTGCCATCAACTAAAATTCATTCTCGTGTTACTCTTCATTCAGTTAGGTCTCATTCTTTTTCTGTGATTGTTCCTAATTGCTCGAAAAACGCATATTTGTCTAGTTTTTTTTTCGAACATCAGCTCTTTGGAATTCGTTTACTTCATCTTGTTTTCCTGATTCAAATAATTTGCAACTCTGCAAGTCGTCCGTCAATCTTTATCTTGCTCTACAATTTTCATCAAAAATAAAAGCTTATATATAGGTAGCATGTAATGGTCACAAGTACTTAAACCCTGCGACTGTATTTAACTATGTTTAAATACAATTTTAACGATATCTAAAGAAGCTTGTCGAATATATATTTTTACTTAAACATAAAACAAGCAAAAAGTTAGTTCACTAAAATGGTTTGATTCGTATACAAAAAAAACTCCTTTAGGATAAACATTGTGCATGGTACAAACTTTGTATAGTATTTGAAATGTCAAAAATAATAGCAAACAGTATAAATAAGAAAAATTTAGAATATTAAAAAAAAGAAAAAAAAGTTTAAACATTTAAAGAATAACAAAATGAATTCGAATTGTCATTTAATAAATTAGATAAAATCGAACCTAACACCTCATTTTCTGTATGTTATGGAGAGAAAGTTCACACTCAAGTGTCAATTTGTTACATTACAAACACAGCAATTCAAACAACAACAAAAAATTCGTTAAAATATATTTAATGAACACTTTCAATCAGTTTTCACAAATAATATAATTAATGAACTTTCCGAATTCAAGAACCGTTCCGTTAGTCTAGCAAAAGATAACGCAGATCTTTTTTTTTAGCGAAACCAAAATAATCTTAAAAACTGTGTAATTTTATTTTGTATTTGACTGAAAATAATTTTCATTAAAAGTTTTAATACAAGCTCATTGCCTAAACAACGGAGCCAGGCGAATGTTACGTCGTTACTAAAAAGCGAATGTCAACTTATTGCAAGTATATTCAGGCCAATTTTTGCTGACATTGGTCAAATGTAAATTAATGGAAAGAATAACCCTTGACTCCATGATGAAGTATCTAATAACAACAAATCTTATCATGTCGCAAAAGCATGGCTTTGTTCCAAAAAAATGTTGTGTCACAATTTTGCCAGAGCGTCTAGACTTTATTAGTACACCCTTACATAACAAACATACAGGGAACATTCTCTTTACTTGTTTCGCCGAAGAATTTGATATGACATTTTATTAAATTATTTATAATATAATATTATAAATTAATATAATAAGTTTCCCAGAGACATTAAATAAATAGTAACTATAAAGATAAAATAAAAATTACTATTGTTTTATTATTTTTCTATTTAAGATGTCCTTACAATGTAACATCAAGAGGTTGCAATAAATGGGTAGAGTTACCAGCTAGATAACAAGATACTGTTTTCTTTGCAACAAAATACTATTTTCTTTAGCAAATTCAAATACATTTTCACTATAAAAATAGCTTAGATTATAACTAATAAGGCCTTCAACTCCTATAACTTGTCAAGAAAAAATAACAAACCAGTCAGTAAAGTGAATAGAATCAAACCGTCCTGACTTTAATTGTATTGCACATTAGGTTGTCCACTTTTGGTCCTTGTTTTCCATAAATGGTTTTATAAACATAACCAGAGATAATTTGACTAGAAGCACGTTTTTGTATATTTGTACTCTATGGATTTTATATATCTTTTCGGATTAAATTTTTAAACTTTATTATACAAGGTGGTAACTTGCACCCAATGAACATCTAATGCTTACATCATATAATGTTTTTAGTTACCATAAAGTTTGAAAACTGGCACTCAGTATAATTTTATACTGCTTTATGTCAACTTTTTTTTTTGATAAACGTTGGATAGTACTACTATGAAATACGAAACAAAAACAAATTTAAAGATAAATACTAGTACTTTCAACAAACTTTTTCAACGCAATATTGAATGTACATACATATATTATATGACATATTTTTCATAAAAGATTTAAAATTTTTTAGTGTTTTGCAACAAAAATATTTAGATACACAGGCACAAAGAGGCAAATATATACATATATATATATATATATATATATATATATATATATATATATATATATATATATATACATATATATACATATATATATATATATATATATATATATATATATATATATATATATATATATATATATATATATATATATATATATATATATATATATATATATTTATGTTCTGTCATTACCTCAGGCGGTGTTTGTTCATCCGCGAGTTAGTTTGTATGCATGTTTGTGCTTAGTAACCAGAAACCTCTTGTATGCTTATTTCAAAATTAGTTTTGTTAATTTAGATGATTATTAATAATTTCATTGAAAACGTAATTATTTTTAAAAGTCTTTGTTTACAAAACAAATAGTAAAAACTGCTTTAAAAGATTACATTAAAACAAAAACAAATACACAAAATTACATTTACATAAAAATTGCATAATTTTTGAATAAAATAAATAAGAATATACTGATAAAATTTATAATTTATAATAAACGTTCAAAATTTTGAAAATTTAAAAAATTTATATTATGAAACATTTACTATTGTAAACAAGTATTAATAGTTTAAAAGATTTACGGCTGTTCAGATGCGGCTCGAAAAATGAGCCATATTTTTAAAATAATAGTTCGTTTGATAATATATTCTTAAAAAAATTTATGGTAGAATTCCCAAAACTTGAAAAATCTTGAATAATGCATTTTTTTAAATATTTCAACAAAATACTCTAGAACTTTCTTTCGCTTAGTCAGCGTATTTTTTGAACCGATATAATTAGTTTGTAAATTTGGAGGGTTTTTAGTGTTTGCTTTTTATTCTTCTGCACCAAGATGTTTTGAGAACATTCAAGCTTATGTATGTTTCCATGTATGTCCGTAAAAGAAAATATTTTTGTTTTATTGATGAGTGTTCAGAGTTGAGTAAATATTGCAGCTGGACAAATAGTGAATGTGCAAACATTGACGGAAGCTGCATTTGTTCATGCAGGCCTGGATGGATGTTGGATAGAAAAAAACCCAGTTGCATTGGTTAGTTTTTTGCAAGTGTTTTATAGTAACTATAGGGATGACAGTATCAGGTTCTAGTAATCAACTATGAAAATGCATATAATAAAACGTTATAACATAAAAAAAGAAATGAAAGAAAGTGTAACCAAATTAAAGTATAAATAAACCTTAATTTATTGCATATTGAAATAAAACTGACTTTGTCAATTTTAGCTATGCGCTCATTATTAAATTTTGCAAAGTCATAAACATTGTTATGACTATATATTTTGATTTTAAAATGTTAATATATTACTATTTTGTGTTGTGAAAAGATGTGTTTGAAGATCATAAACTAATTTTTAACTGTTTTTAGACATCAATGAGTGTTCAGAGTTGAGTAAATATTGCAACTGGACAAATAGTGAATGCAAAAATATTGATGGAAGCTACATTTGTTCATGCAAGTCTGGATGGATATTGGATGAAAAAAAAAATAACTGTATTGGTTAGTTTTTTGCAAGTGTTTTAGAGTAACTATAGGGATGACAGTATCAGTTTCTAGTAATCAACTTTGAAAATGCATATGATAAAACGTTATTACATAAAAAAAAGAAATAAAAGTAGGTGTAAATATAAATGAAAATATAAATAAACTCTAATTTATTGCATGTTGAAATAAAACTGACTTTGTCAATTTTAGCTATGCGCTCATTATTAAATTTCGCAAAGTCATAAACATTGTTATGACTATATATTTTGATTTCAAAATGGTAATATATTACTATTTTGTGTTGTATAAAGATGTGTTTGAAGACCATAAACTACTTTTTAACTGTTTTTAGACATCAATGAGTGTTCAGAGTTGAGTAAATATTGCAACTGGACAAATAGTGAATGTGCAAACATTGACGGAAGCTACATTTGTTCATGCAAGTCTGGATGGATATTGGATGAAAAAAAAAATAGCTGTATTGGTTAGTTTTTTGCAAGTGTTTTAGAGTAACTATAGGGTTGACAGTATTAGTTTCTAGTAATCAACTATGAAAATGCATATAATAAAACGTTATAACATAAAAAAAGAAATGAAAGAAAGTGTAACCAAATTAAAGTATAAATAAACCTTAATTTATTGCATATTGAAATAAAACTGACTTTGTCAATTTTAGCTATGCGCTCATTATTAAATTTCGCAAAGTCATAAACATTGTTATGACTATATATTTTGATTTCAAAATGGTAATATATTACTATTTTGTGTTGTAAAAAGATGTGTTTGAAGATCATAAACTACTTTTTAATTGTTTTTAGACATCAATGAGTGTTCAGAGTTAAGTAAATATTGCAACTGGACAAATAGTGAATGCACAAATATTGATGGAAGCTACATTTGTTCATGCAAGTCAGGATGGATATTGGATGAAAAAAAAAACAGTTGTATTGGTAAGTTTTTTACAAGTGTTTTAGAATAACTATAGGGATGACAGTATCAGTTTCTTGTAAATAAGTATATATGACGAAACTTTTTAGATTGCTATGAAAACGGTCTTTAAGGTTAAGCTCCTAATGTTAAATAAACAAAAAAATTTGTGTTTATTTTTCCACCACAAGTTGATTTTCAATAAATTTTTATATATTATAGTATATCTTTTTTGGTCAAAATTTTTTTTGCATATTTTGTGTTTGCAAAACAGTATTTAAATATCAGTATGTGTTGACATTTGTTTATGCTCAGATTGCTGCAAAAATTTTAACGTTTCTACATATTTTTCTGACTAGATTTCTTTCAAAAAATCTGTTTTATTAAATATGTTTATTTTGAAATTATAATTTTATAGTAGCTGAAAACAAAAAAAAAACATTTGAAGTTTCTCTTTTTAATAATTAGGTGTACAATTATTGCATGGTTTTAATTACTCATTTTTGAAAGTTGCTATAGCAGTAATACATATTCTAACCACAACAAAGTATCTACCTCCAAAGCATGTGCAATTTTATCTTTTAATTGTTGTTTATTTTTAAAGTCTACAAATTTCTTTATAACTGTTTTTAGATTTTGATGAATGTGCAAATTTGATTAAGTTATGCAACTTGACTAATAGTGACTGCATAAATAACGATGGAAGCTACAATTGTGCATGCAAGCCTGGATGGATATTAGATAAAAATAATAACAAGTGCATAGGTTAGTTTTTAAAAAGTACTTCCTCTCTTATATGTTTATTTAGTCAAAAAGTTTTAAAGTTTGTTATTAAATTTTTAACTACTTTTATTACTTTAGCTTGAGTTTCAATTTTCTCTTTATGAACTACATCGTTGTTTTATAGAAACGTATTTTTGATAGATTAGAGGGATGAAAGGTAGTTATACTATATCTTGAGTGTCAAAAAACATGTATATATATGTATATTGTATATCCGACCTTAAGAGACAATATTGTAGATGTTGCCTTTAATACTTATATTTTGCCAAGAAATTTTTATTAAGGTCATCCATAAATTACGTCATGCATTTTTCAACAGTTTTCATTGTCCACCTCTCCTAGTAACAAGTCGTCGTGCTTTATCAAACTCTTTTCCCGGATATTTTGCAACAATGACATTTTGAGAGGAGGACTGCTGCGATAGCTAATAAAATCTTTTTTGAAACCCCAATTGTACAGAGACCATTTTAAATACTTGTTATTTAAAACGGTTTGAATTAAAGGATAAGAATTTTAAAATTTTTACTTGAATAAATCAACTCAGTCGAATATAGAAAAGTCGATTTTTTAAAGTCGACAAAGTTCGAATTTCGACTTTTTGACTTTAAGTCAACTTCAACAGTCGCAGGCAAAAACAACATTATTCGTAATAATATATGTTTCATTAAAGTTATAAGTTTTATACTTGTTAACTATTGTTGTTATTTAATAAATGAAATACTTTAATGATTTTTTATTAATTTGTTAGTTATCTAAATAGTTTCCATAAAGTAAGAAAACAGGTGTATAGGAGGGGTTTAGCTAAACATGTACGATGCATACAAGGGTGCGTTAGGGAAAGAGTGGTGTTAAATACATTGAATACATACATAGTTTGAATCTAACATTGTCTATCCATCGTAAACTTTGATTTTTTTAACAAAGGTATGGAACTTTACGAGTTTAAAAAGTTAATGGTGAATTTGATTTAAAATTGATGTACAAGATAAAAGTTTAAACAAACATGGCCAAAATATTATAAAGCAAAACTAAAGTACATTTTAAAGTCAACAAAAGCAAGTAAGGGTCAAATTAAAGCAATGAATCATAGAGGCGGGATTTGGGATTTAGAGAGATAGGAAAATAAATACGGAAATTAAAGTAAGAAAGTGATGAGCTCGATAAAGATATGCAACCTTAGCAGATGCTAAATTTGCAACTGATTTGATATATGGTTTCAAAGAAAGATTGGAAGTAAGAGTTATTCCTAGAAGATGAAGAGTAGATCACTCATCGAGTACATCACCGTTCATAAATATAATAAGGTCTAAATTATTGCGGTAGCGATTGGCTCAAAAAAATTGAGTTTTATCTGAAGTTGAAGTTCACCAGCCACTGCGAGCCCCTTGCCGTAGCAGAAGTGAGGTTCTTTTCAAGCTCAAACACCCCTCCAAGCAATCAGAGAATGTTGGTTTCTTATCACGGCAAAAATAAATGGTAGTATCATCAGCAAACAATGCCACCTTAGATGTGAGAATATCTGGAAGATCGTTAATGAAAATTAAAAAGAGTACAGGGCCAAGGATTAAACCTTGAGGAACCCCTGAAGTTACAGAATAAGAAGAAATGTGCAGTCCATCAAGGACAACTTTTATACTACGATTGGAAAGAAAGGATTCAATAATCTTAAAAATGTAGCCAGATGCGCCGTATGAAGAAATCTTTTGGAGAAGACCAGCATGCCAAACTTTATCAAAAGCTTTTGAAATGTCAAGAGCGATGGCCTTAACCTGTCCACCTTTATTTAATGCACGACAAACTAATAACCTATCGGTTATTAATTTGTTAGCAAATCAGCTGTAGAACGAGAAGAGTGAAATCCATATTGATGGTCAGAAAGTAAGTTATTAGATTCATAATAATTAAGAAGTTTAGTGTTTGTTTATTTAAGATTCAAAAACCTTGCTGATGATAGGAAGAAAATTATTGGGACGGTAGTTTGACGAACCAGATCGCTCTCCAGAATATTTGAAAATAGAAATATCAGATGCCACTTTCCAGCAGGCTGGAAAATAAGACTCTGATAAGCACTTGTTAAATAATTTTGAGAGAATAGACGACAGCTCTGGAGAACACTTCTGCAAGACAATACCAGGTATGTTGTCCGGGCTAAAAGCTGTAGAAGAGTCTCGCAAGGAAATCACTTTAGATACAGAAGCTGGAGTGATACGAATGTCAAGCAATGAATCAACCTGTTTGTTGGGAATATCAGGTAGAACGCAACTATTGGAATCAAGAGATGATGTTGATAAAAAAGTTTTTAGCAAACAATTCAGCTTTGTCTTTTGGTGAAGTGACAAAGTCTGAACCATGCAAGAGAGGTGGAATTAGATATTTTCCCTTATTATTGGTACTATTAAAGATTCTCCAGAAGTCACGAGAGCCTACTTTTTGAGATGAGATACGAGATTTTATGACCTGATAATAGTGGATTTTTGCGTTAGACAAAACCTTTCTTCAATTGTTTCTAGCAGTAATAAACAGACGTCTGTTTTCTGGAGAATTGTTTTGCTGATAAATATGGAAGTAACGGTTTCGATTGGCAATCGCAGCAGCACATTGTGAGGAAAACCATGGAGAAGAGTGAGGCTTGACCTAAAATTGTCGAAAGGGAACAAAAGATTCCATGCCAACCTGAATCCACGAAGTTATGTGAAAAGCACATTTGTCGACAGGAAGACAAAAGATTTCTACCCAAGGGCCATCACGAAGAAAATCACGGAAAGAATCCCAGTCAGCTTTACTGTAGTTGTAAGAGATACGATAATAGGGGGATTCAGATGATGAAAAAGAATGAGATATTAGTTTTAGAGAGATCAAACTGTGATCAGAAGCACCTAAGGGTGAATGTGGAGAAACTGAGCACTGACTAGGATCAGAAACAAGACATGAGTCGAGTAGAGAAGGTAAAGGATTCGGGTTGTCAGGAAAGCGAGGTGGAAAGTTAACTATTTGAGCTAGGAATTGAGAAAGGCAAAAGTTGTGGGCATTAATGCCGGCAGAATCACTGACACAAGAGCTAAGCATTCAGAGTGGTGAGCATCAAAGTCACCGACAACAACTACATTAGCTGATGGATAAAGAGAGAGGGCTTGATCAATATGATCAGAAATAATCTTAAAAAGAGTGCAGTCTTGAGATGAAGAAGAGCGATGTAGAACAAACAGAAAGGCAATAGAATGAATTGGTGCTAAACGAAAACGCATGAAAGAATAGTTTGTGGATTCAAACCTAGTTTCACGACATATGGGTTAATTCTTACAAATGTTAATGCCCAGTCCAAGCATGTGACTATTGGAGTCTTTACAAATTAAAGGAAGATAACCATCAACACTAAGATTGCAAGATGAGATAGCTGAACTCAAACTTGCATTTTTCGTTTAATGAGCTAAGGCAATATCATATCTACTGTTAAAATTATGAGTTTAATTATAAACATATATATTTCTTTTTACACACATAGATATAAGTATGTATATATATGTATATATATATATATTTATTTATATATATATATATATATATATATATATATATATATATATATATATATGTATGTATGTTTCTGTATAAATATAAATATATATATAGTGCACAAACCAGTAAAATTCTTTTTGATAACTTAGATATAATCTTTATCCTTAAGAAATATACAAGTATTAGAAGTAATAAAAATATATAAAATAAATATTCATAATAATATATGCAATAAATTTAAAAAACATAAAATCAAATAATGTATTATCATTATAAACATGGGAAAAATAATTACTTCATTTTTTCCATATCATATCTAAACAGAAAATTATTAAATAATTGAAACATATTAAGCTCCAAACGTAAAACTTAACCTGTATTAATATTTCTTTATACAAATATTGGTAGAAACAAAAAAAAAAACTGCAAAAAAGTCTTTTTGCTGTGAAATAATATTTATTAAGATCATTTTCGTATTGATTATTATTATCTCGGACAGAAAAGATTTCTCTTGCATTGTCATTATAACTCCAATACTCATTATTATAATAACAACCACTTTAACAATCATCAGAAACAATAGTTGTAGACAAATTATTTTTCTGATCACATTTTTCAACATAAATTTCTTGTATATCTCTATCAATTTGCTTTCTAATTCTTCTATTTGTTTTAAATGATGCAGCCATCTAAGTGAATATTGGAATAAAACTTAGTGTCACTTGCAACATAATTTATATTTTTAATAGTCTAAGATTATTTAATACTTCAACAACAAAAAAAATTATCACCCAATAAGATGGTAAATTATTTAAAGTTCTTAAAGGATATTTGAAGTTCATATCAACAGATGCTTAAATCTGTTCAGATATTGCAATAATAATAATATTAAGAAATAATGATAAAGTATAATAATTTTGACATAAAAAATATATCTTTAAAAAAAATATAAAACCATGAGCAAAAAATGTTGCCTTGGTAAAATGATCAGAAATAATCTCAAAGTCTAATAGCACAATTTTGTAGATACTCCTGCAATCAACGCTGCTCCATTTGGGTACATAGTAGCCTCACAATTTTGATTGTAATTGAATGTAAATTGTGGTACCCTTAAGTTCTTGATGAAAAATACTCTCTAAAGTAATCTAGATAAATTTCTTTACAAGTTAAATAAATACTTTAAAATTATACCATAAAAATGTTACCTTAAATATTTTATTTGTTCTGTTCCGTACGCAAAAATTTATTTTAGTTATGGTTCCATTTTATGTCAGAACTTTGTGTTGTTAAAATTTGATTTGAAAATCTTAAAAAATAAACTATTACATAAAAGTCTTATCTAAAATCTAAAAATATGGTAGTGAGAGTATAACTAATAGTTTTAGTTAAGAAAAAAAATGGTAATAATGTCTTCTAAACCTGTTATTTCTAACAACAATTAGTGCAATTTCTTTTCACAACTACCTAGTTTAGTGATTTAATCCTTTGATTCTTTTATTACCACTTTTTCTCGTGATTCAACCATTCTGAATTTTAAAGAACACTTTTTAAGTTTGTAATTTAATCTGATTATGCTTTAAAATAATACCTCATCAACTTCTTTGCATAACTGTCATAGTTAATAGGTTACTAAAAACAAAATTTTATTTAAACTTTATCGAATCATTTTATTATTTCGTAAGAAAATATTTGAATACTATGTTTTAACAATGTAATTGTTAATTACAAACAGATAACTATATAGTTATTAACTAATAAAGTAAATCCTTACTTTAAAGAAAAATTATATACTTCATATTTATTCTTCATATTTATACATTTATACAAGTTTGTATCATGTTTTTATGATTTAACATTATTTCAAAAAAAAATTATGATTATTTTAAATTTAAAGCCATAAAATTCTATACAAATACACTCATATATATATATATATATATATATATATATATATATATATATATATATATATATATATATATATATATACATATTTATATATATATATATATATATATATATATATATATAATTATATACATATATATAAATATATATATATATATATATATATATATATATATATATGTATATATATATGTATATTTTATATATATATATATATATATATATATATATTTATATATATATATATGATATATATATATATATATATATATATATATATATATATATATATATATATATATATATATATGTATATATATATATATATATACATATATATATATATATATATATATATATATATATATATATATATATATATGTATATATATCTATATATATATATATATATATATATATATGTATATATATATATATATATACATATATATATATATATATATATATATATATATATATATATATATATATATATATATATATATATATATGTATATATATATATATATATATTTATATATATATATAATATTTATATAAATGTATATATATATAATATATATATATATATGTGTGTGTGTGTATACATAATAAAAGTTAAAAATAGTTCACAAATCAGTATATGTCTTTTGTACTGCAAATAAATAATATTTCTTGCAATCATTAAAAGTATTTTAAAATATTTGTTCAAACTATGTATAAAAATTAATAAAAACATATAAAAGTTATGTAAATGCATATAAATATATAAAAATGTACGAAAAGCTTACCGAAAAAACAGATAACATAAATTAAGCGAAAAAACATAATATTTTTGTTTGCATGGTAATCTGTTACATTTAATTTATAATAACTTCATTTAAAAATACATCAGTTATTGTTATCATTATGATCTTCCTTGTCATCATTCTCTCCTCCTGCATGATGATCCCATTTTTATTTTAATTATGATTTTATAATGTCTTCAATAATTGCAGCATTTCCTTCTAGGCACTTGTTCATTGCACGGTAGCTGTTCAAAACAAGTTAAACAATATGTATATAAATATACATTTATCAAAAAATAAATGAGTTATGGTCTATATACTAATTTAGCTTCGACTATAATATCATAGCAACAAAATTCTTTAATAAAAAAATTTCGCTAAATTAAAATAAAACAGCATTTCAAATTGCCGATAACTATTTTAAAATAAAACCTGCAACACACTATAAGCATTTTAAAATCATTTTTATTCCGACGTTGGCCCAATGTTGGTTTGGCGTTAGCGCGTACTTTAAAAATTTGCCTAACGCTTCCGACGTTGTTTTGACGTAGGCCAACGTATACGTGTTAGTTGGGAAGTGCAATTAGAATCCAATGTGTGACCAAGTATTTCTGCTCCAAAAATTAAATATATAATACAATGCTTCAACTCCCGTTATGTTGGATCTTCTGTTAACCAATATCTAACAATTATGATTAGGCACACAACCACTGCTAATGGTTGTGTTGATTTTCATGCATGAAAAGACAAATTCTCAATAATCAAATATTGTCAAAACATAGCTTTAAAAAAGTATCAATATAGTTATAATTTCTTAAATTCATGTCTTAACAATATTGGACTTATAACGAGTTGCCTTGTCATGCATAAAAATTTAATTTTTTTAATTTTGAAACCAATTAGACAAAATGATTTTCAAAGTCTTTAAACTGTTATAGAAATGACAGTTTCACTCTTGAAAGTGTAAACCAACACAACAATTAGCAGTGATTCTGCGCATAATTATAATGGCTAGATATTGATTAACAGATTGTGCAACAATATAATGTTTTTACCCTGTGTCACCAGATATAATTTTTCAAAAGACTTTCTGTTAATAGGTCAAACATCTTAATAGAATATTTTAACAATGTGTAGGTGTCCTTGTTAGATATATCAAACAGACTTTGGGTTTGTTCTTTCTTGCACTCTTGGTTCTAGAATTTTGTTAATGAATTGGATGTGATATTTGATTACCATGTAAACAATCTGATCAAAACAGTCCTGCATGACTTATGTACAATATTAGTTAGTAATAAAAACCTTTATAATCATTTAAATTTATATTGATTTCTCAACTAGCTCTAAATTTTAAAAGTTGATGGAAATAGAAAATACAGCTGTTCATGGTCAAAACCAATATATTTGTAAAAAAAAAAAACTCTTTTTTTTTCTTTTTTTTTTATGAATTGAAAGTAGGTTAAAAGTGTAGTGCTGGTTTTAGATATAGATGAATGCAGCAGCTTAATTGATAATTGCAGCTCAACAGACAGCATTTGCATAAATAACATTGGAAGCTTCAATTGTATAAAAGGTAACATAATTTATTTTGTTATTTTTGTGTTCAATATATATATAGTTTATACTTTTGCATTTAACATAGTTTGGCGACAGTCTAAATATGTTTAAAAAAAGTGTAATTTTACATACTCTTTTTTTAATTAATTTAACTCAATTCATGATAAACATAATTAGATTCAACTCAGTCTTTGAAAAAAGCATTTAAATTTTTTTACCATACTGAAAACAAAGTTCTTAATCTTTGAGGCAAAAATAAAAACAAAAATTAGGTCAACATATATTATTTATTTTAATCGTTTTTCTTCAAGAAAAAAGTTAGAAAAACATTATTAAATAAATAATTACAAAAAATGTTATAGTAATTAAAATAAAATATGAACAATAAAATAAATATTAAAAAAAACAATCAGAGGAAAATTTAATATGAATGCTTTAAAGAGACATGATTGAGCAAATCAAAGTGATGTAAGCACTTATAATTTATACTTTGAAAGAAATCAAAGAGAAACTAGTTAAAATCGTGTCAACTGTTGCTTGATTTTTTGACGCCTGACTCCTATCTACATTATATGCAAAGCTATTATCAAACATTTTGAGTGTTTTCCAAAGATTAAAAATTATTGATCTATAAATTGCTTCCCAAAGTTACCTTGTTTTTAAAAATGTTTGCTTTATTAAAATAAAAATATGCTTATTTTGCATTAAGAAACCTTTTTCAGAATACTGAATTTCAGAATACTTAAAACAACTAATTTATTTAACTAATAGTTTGTTTAATTTAGTTTCAGGCTTAAGTATCAAAAAACTCATTTGGTTTGGCAAAAAGAATCATTCACATTAAGCACAACTTCAATTTATAGTTACCATATGTTGTTTTAAATTTTTAAAATTATAGCCTTGTACTTTATATTGGGCAGTCATAGCACATTTTTTAGTAAAGTCACTAATAGTGATAATTCTTGATTACTAATCAAGCATTATCATTATTATTATTACTAATAAACTAGCAGAAAGCAACCCGTAATACAGGTTATGGTCGGTCTGTTCCATAACTAATTTATAATGGCTGTTTTCCACAATTTAAAGTTGCGAAACCTTAACAAATATCCTTTTAGAGAAACGCCTTTAAATTGGAAAAAATAAACCATCTGTAAAGCTAACATTAAAAGTTTGACGAGGTAAAAAAATTTTTTACCTCATAATTTTTACCAATTACTTAACATTATTTAAGTAATTTACATCTGACATAGGTGAAAAAGAATCAGTGTAAGGCAGAACCATTTTCATCGACATACCTAAGTTCAACACAATACATTAGTTACTGAAACAAAATAAAAACACTTCATCATGCTTTAAATTGAGGAAAAACTAAAACTAAATTCTTTTTATATTTTAACATGAACTTTAATTAATTATTATGATTTATATGAAGTTTACTTATATTATGCAGGAGCTATTAACTTTTTGGTATCCCCTTGATCCATTTTTTTAAAAAAGAAAATTGTCTTGAAAACGTTAAATGCACATAACTGTTTAAATTAATTAAAAGTAACTAAGTTTGTTATAAATAACTAAACAATTGATACGTTTAAAACAAAAAATGCGTTTCAAAGAAAAAAAAATTTAAATCACAATTAATGTGTATAACAAATTAAAAAAAATATGTAAGCTTTAATTTTTTATATTGCATTAATGTGTCAAATGACAAACTTAAAAATTGTAACAGATAATAAATAGAGTTTTTAAAAAAACAAAAAAAAACTGGAAAACAATTTATCTGCTTTTCGATAGCCTGTTGTCATACTAGAGTTGCTGTCATGATTCAGCTTGTTGGTGTTGTTTAATGACGCTATTTTATGTTGGCTTTTAGTAAAATTTAGTTTAATTTAAAAGACATCACAATAGAATTAAAATATTTTAATTAAAAAGCAAAATAACAAATTCTTCGCTGAGCCAAATTGTAAACATTAAAGTTAAAAAATCAAATTGACATATAAATAAATTGCATTTTTATAGCTAAATCTATCGTCTTGGCATATAGTAACTTTAAAAGCAGTGAGTCCAATAAAACAAACTACTAATTAAATATTATTAACATTAGAATGTAGCATCATTATATTATGATATTTATATTTTTAATCAATTTAAATATATTTAATTTTATAAGTTTAATTGGAAAAAAAAAAAAAAATTATAATTAAAAAAGACAAAAAAGAAATCAAATATACAACATAATATATCATTAAAAAAAAATTACCAAATTAAAAAAAATAAATTACAAAATTAAAAAAAATAAAAATAAAAAAAAATCTTGGAAGAAAAAGCAGCAACAAAAAGTTATAAATATCTTCACTTATAAAAGACATTTTCAATATTTTGGTTGCTGTTTTTGATTCAGTGTTCCCTAACATCCCGGTATGGATGAGCCCTCTATTTTAAGGAGGGCTCATCCATACTGCTACTACTACACCACTTATTGAAAGACGTCTCCGAGAAAGGCACTGGGTGTTAGGGTTGATAACATCTGTAGTGCTCAAATGTTAACGAAACTTAAAATCACAATAGGTCTCAAATGTTAACGACTCTAAAACTACAAATAGAAGAATATAATAAAAATTATAAATATTTGCAATTTTATTTAATCAAAATATAAAGCACAACCTCACTATTTTTATAGGTGACAAAAGATGATGCAAAAAAATATTAAAAACAAAAAATGAGAGTAAATTAAAAAAGGGTTAAACATGTGAAAAGTTTCATTTCATTAAAACTATGAGTAAAACACCAACAGTTAAAAAATGTCATATTTAATAAATATTTCTTTCAACTATTGCATACAAATTATATATATTATAAAGTTCAGCCAAACCAGTTATGCTTCTACCAGACAATAAAGATAAAAAAAAACCTCAGTATAATCGATAATAATATTTACATACAAAAAAAGATATCATTGTAATTTTTTTACCTATTCCCCTCATTTCCTCCATTAAGTTGTCTAAAGTAAGAAAAAAGGTAACTAAAGCTAAAGCTAACTGAAAATAAATTAAATATAACTATAAACTAAACCAAAACTTGAAACTAAAATAAACTTCAAATCCTAATATCTGTACCTCAGAAGACAAAGGTCTTTCGTCCAGTTTTTTGTGAAAATGAGATAATGAGTTTAAGACCTTTTTAGACCTAAATGAGTTTAAGACCTTTCTAGTTTTTTCAGTATCTACAGAGGTATGAAGACTGTTGTACTACAACAATGTGAAACATAGTTAGGTCACTATAAAAGGTCTGGTATCCCCACAATGGTTAAAGGAAAAATGTGTTAGGAAAATGTTTATGGAAGGCATCATACTGCTCACATCTCTGTTTGTTTTGGTTGTTTCTGTTAAAAGCAATATGCTGGCATTCAATTTTAACATAATCATCAACAGCATATTGCTGAAACAGTTTTTTTCCATAAAATAGTTAGTTTTAAGAGGATGACCTCTTGGGTAAATAATAACTTTCCTGGAAGCAGGTGGTGCTCCATCTTCACCAACAAATACAACTGCCACTTTATTATGTGAAGTGAGATTATAGCGACATCTATCTTGCCCTTCAAGTAAAAGCATTTTTACAACTGACACTGGGCGAACTTCTTTAGCTGCTCGATGAATTTCGTCATCTTCCATTTCAGTAATGTTTTTAAATGCAAGAGGAAATGGGTTCTCTTTACTAATAATAGTTTGCAATTGAAACATTAAATCATTTAAGCAAAGATCATTACCATGTTGTTGCATTCTAAAATTTACTGCTGCAAAGGGATCATAGATGGATAGATGACAATATTTTGGTGGAACATTTTGATTTGATCTAAGTGTAACTATATGATGAAAACCTTAACCGCATATTCTAAAACATGGCTGCCCAAAATTTATGGGTTTAACTACATTACCTTTATATAAAGCAAAAAAAGACAGGCATAATAATTTCTAATAAATTTAAAAAAATTCAAATTGGCATTTTCATATGCATAGTTTCCTTTAAAAAAACTTAATTTCATCTTGCCTCAGCCTATATCTTTCGTTTTGCGACGATTATTTTCAACTCTCCTAACCAAGCTCTCCTCTTTTGGGTTCGAATTATTTGCTGCTTGCCGAACAGCATATCTAGCATTTTTTTAGATAATTAATGTCATTTTGCCCAAGCCTCTCTTTCTATTAAAAATCTCTTTAATTTCTGTGACGATTAACTTGCCAATTAACATTTTTTTAAACTAATATCTGTTTCTAGCCTAATATCATCCATTTAAACTTCATTTTTAATTGAAAGTAGTAACAAAAAGCCTTAAATGAATCTTGAAGTTTGTAATCTTTCCAATATTATTTTTTTTCTACTCTAAATAGAACATAAAAATATTTTTTATATTTAACAAACTGTCATTTAAAATAGATTATACAGTAACCTTATGACTTTAGATAATATAATGTAACTTTCTAATATAAAAATTTGATAAAAAAAATTTATAATAATAAACATACTGCTAACACAGAAAAATTGATAATGAAAATGTTGTAAACCTTATTTTGCAAACTTCAATAGTATTTCTTTGAAAAAATTATTAGTAAACGTTTTGAAAGAATTCACAAAACTTTACAATATTTTGTTCTTTTATTCAACATAATTACATCTCCTGATAAATATAAAATAAAAAATTAAACGAATAAATAATTAAGAAAAACATTACATACAAAAAATGAAAATCAATGTACCTTATAGAGAAATACTGTTGTGATTTACCCGAGATGTATCTGTTAAATATTATTATTTCATGTTCGCTTGTACAAAATAATTTATGTTGGTATATCATGGTTCAAAAATATTTAAAGCAAAATCATGTAATGAAAAGCGCTAAATACAAAAAATCAAGTTGAGATTAAACAAATCGTATATATGGAAAAATAATTTGTCTTAGCTTTTAGTGAATGATTAAAATCAGTGATTTTATATAAATTTCTAAACTATTTTTGTTACTTACTTCAATTATAATATGATCTTAATGATAATTATTTATCTTAATATGATTCTTTATGTAATATTTCTAAACTAATAAATAATATTTAAATTCCAAAAGGTAAAAAGTTACTTTAGAAATCTTTCTCCGATGACCGCTTGCATTTTGAGAACGCGCTCTTTCAAAGCCTAATGAAGCAACTAATGAAACGACGTTAAATGTTAACTGTAGTAATTATATTATAGATGATTAGTTAAAAATTTTCAAATTAGTTTTATTTTGATTGAATATTTTTAATGAGAAACTGAATAAGGAGGCTGTAAAATATAATATAGTATAAATAAAGTAATAAGTATGCAATAAAGTATAATAAATAATAAAAAACCAAAATAAAAGGAAATGATTAAAAGTTCTATAAAACATTTCTTGTCAAATTGTTTAGAAATGCACGACATACCTTTGCTAGTAGCCAAAATTGGATTTCAAAATAACAAAACATTTTTTTAGAGACATTAGATAAGTTTTAACCTTGAACTTTAAACCTGGCTTGGCCAGAAAGGCGTGTGATTTCACATCATTATATGACCACGCAAATACTACTTGATTTTAAAACTTGACCTTGGTTGTCAATATATTTTGAAAATTTGTATACATTTTAAAAACTTGCTGAAAACGTTATCTTATCTATGAAAAGAATTAAAAAATAATTTATCGTAATAAAGCAAATAAATCTTCTTAAAAAATATAACGAAAGAAAAAATAAAAATAACTAAACTAAAACAAAAAAATAATAAAACTATAACTAAAATAAATAATATATTTAAACGAAAATATTGATTACAATAAATAACTTTAAATCGGTTAAATTTACTGTTTTTATAATATTATGCAAAGTCTTTTTTAAATAAAGTAACAACTTACATCTTAGGATTGTTGAATAAATGCGCACATTCAAAAGTAAAAAAAGAGATTCTTAAAAATTCTTCGCAGTAATGTAAACAAAAGAAAAAACAATTAGATCGTTTCTTTAAAAAGTTAATATAATTTTGTTTTATTCAAAGCATTTATAATAAAAAATACATACTTATATAAATATAAAAAAAAATATACTGTAATATTACCTAAGTTCGGTCACTTAAGTTTTGAACATTTATTTATCACGCATAATTAAGAAATCTTTTTTCCTGAAGCACACAGAAATTGTATTAATAATCGATATTGTTAAAATACAAAAATAAAAATTAAAAATTAGTACTCAATGTTTAATTTAAAATAAAAACATCTACTTTAACCAAACTTTTAATACCATCCCATAAGTTCGGTCGCTATATAAATTTTAATAATGTATAACAAACTTTATATAACAAATAAATAAACCTAATTTTTAAATGTTATTTTTATTGTGAAATTATGATATAAATTCAGGTAATACCAGTAACAAAGTAGGGAGTCGCTCTAAGCTCAAATAAAAATATTTTTGGGACATCAAAGAAAACAAAAAGGAGCACATAAAAAAGGCCCTTTTAAATATAAGCAGTAGTACTTTTAATTTTTATTGTAATTAGTCAACTATGTTATTACTATGGCCACTATCAAGTGTGCTACGCCAGTAGTAAAAAAAAATTAAAAATATGTTATTTAATTGATTTAAAAATGTTTTTTCAATTAATTAAAAAACGCTACTTTCCTTCAAATGAGCTTTGTATGTTTAGTGGCAATTCTTGCACTTATTGTGCAAAAACTCTTTGTTATTTTTAGTTCTAGTAAGATCTTGTTAAATTTTGCATGCCTCTGATATCATTATGTCAACAGAATATATTTAACTAAAATAAGTTAGTTGGTATGACCAGTGCTTTTACTTATTTATCAAAAAATAAGTTGATGCACTTTTTCCTACTTTATAATACCAAAAAAAATAATTGTTCTTAACTTTTTAGTTTCATTCTTCAGTAAAACTTTATAAACTGCGATACTTTAAGAAACTTTGAATTTTCCAAACTTTGTGTAATTACAATTTTGTAAAATATAGCAACTAAAAGTATCACTTGCATAGGACCCATAGTTCAAAAGTTACTAAAACTTGGTTGACTTGATGTGGTGTCACCTTCATATGATTTTGAGCATTATGACATCAATCTTAATTGTTTTGTGGTTAACGAATAATGTGGATAAGCGCACACACACACACACCTATATATATATAAATATATATATATATATATATATATATATATAATATATATATATATATATATATATATATATATATATATATATATATATATATATATATATATATATATATATATATATATATATATATATATATACACATAAATATACATCTATTTAAATATATATATATATATATGTGCACATACAAATATATATATATATATATATATATATATTATATATATATATATATATATATAAAAATAAAATATTATTATGATAGTAAAAAGAATACAATAGAAGTTATTCTTCTATGAGTAGAGTAACTAACGTGAACCGACTATAGTAGACCGACGTGAGAGAGAACGGTTCCATTTGTCGTAATTGTTTTTGAACTCGTTAACTGAATTTGAAGCAACTACCGAAGCAGGCAAAGTGTTCCATGATGACACCACTCGGTTTATAAAGAAATTATGTCTTTGAGTGTTTTTCGTTAATTCTCGTTCAATTTTATGCTTAGCACCACGAAGATGACCTGCAGGTCCATCACATAATAGAGCACTTGCTTGGTTTGTCTTCTGTTGCCAGTTAACAACATTTAGTTTTTTATAAATTTTAAAAAATTGGATTACATCTCCTCTTGTTCTACGTTCAGCTGATGTGCTGAGACCCAGATTTGCTAATCGTTTCTCGTATTTCAAGTTGCGCAATTGTGGAACAAGTTTAGTAGCTCTACGTTGGACTAATTCTAATTTTTTAATGTCTTTTAGAAGAAAAGGGCACCAAATTGGTGCACAGTATTCCAATATCGGTCTTACATATGCTGTATAGAGCTACATATATATGTATATATATATGTATATATACATATATATATATATATGTATATATATATATATATACATATATTTATATATTTATATAAACATATATATATAACAATATAAATATATATATATACATGTATATATATATACATATATATATAAATATATATATATATATATATATATACATATATATAAATATATATATATATATATACATATATATATATAAATATATATGTATATTTATATATACATCTATATATATATATATATATATATATATATATATATATATATATATATATAATATATGTATATATAGTATATATACATATATATATATATATAATATAATATATATGTAATATACATACATATATGCATAAATATATATATATATATATTATATATATATATATATATATATATATATTTATATATATATATAATATATATATATATATATATATATATATATATATATATATATATATATATATTTATATACATATATATAAATATATATATATATTTATATATATATATAAACATATATAAAGATATATATATATATATATAAATATATATACATATATATATACATATATATATATATATATATATATATATATATATATATATATATATATATATATATATATATATATATATGTATACATATATATATATATATATATATATATATATATATATATATATTATATATATATATATATATATATATATATATATATATATATATATATATATATATATCTATCTAAATACAGTATTGGACAAAACATTTGCAACCAAAACCGAACATTGCTAAAAAGTGTTCCTAATTTTACGTCCGAAAAACGAAACGAACTATACTACCACAGCAAACAGCTAAGGAGTCTCGAGTAATAGCATGCCATGACATGAGCAATCAGCTGACAGGTGACAGCACACAGGCAATATTTCATTGACAAGTGCCATTTTGCATTGGACAAAACAAGTGCAAATTTTTTCATTTGTTTCATATTCTTAAGTCTGGTCCGTGTCAACGTCATGGAAATTTTTTTTAATAATTAAACAAGTATCCAGAAGTTCCCAGAAGCTTACAGACGCTTCCAGAGGTTTCCAGAAGAAACATCTGAAATAAACCAGTAGCATCCAGAAATATTCAGAAGCTTCCAGAAGCATCGAAAAGAAGCATCTAGAGTCTTCCAGAACAGGTTCACACAGGTTCATTTTACTATATAAGAGACATGTAAATCGACACGTAACTCAGTCAGTATATGGAAGTCAATTATTCAGTATTATCAAGAGAGTTTATCGAACTGAGTTTTATCAAAGTGTTTTATCGAAGAACATCAATACAAGAAGTGAAATAAAACAAGTGTTTCATTACATCAATACAGTTCACATCCAACCAAGACGTTGTGTTGCACAGAGCAATATTGTATCATCACAAGGTAAATGTAACTCGGTAAGCCTTGAGAAGCGTGATTATTTATATTTGTTATTTTTATAACTTCAAGTGCAAAAATGGCTCCCGCCAATATTGGATTGGAACTAAGAAAGAAAATTATTGGCAATTACGTAAGTGGAATGTCACAAAAAAGTATTTGTGAAAAAATATCGCGTGAAAAAACGGATCGTATCAAGACTATGTTCCAAATTTCGTTCTACGGGAAAGTTGGCTGCAGATAACAAAGGTGTAACACTGCGTTCCACCACTTCTAGAGAGGATTCTATGATCGTCAGATCCGTCAAGAAGGATCCTTCGATATCATGAGTTGAGATACAAAAGCAATTAGAGCTGCCTGCATCGGACCGAACAATCAGACAACGCGCTGTTAAAGCCGAATTGTTTTCTTGACGCCCTGCAAAAAAACAGCTGATTATACTTAAAAATCAGAAGAAATGACTCCTGTTTGTTACATTTCATATCGACTGGAATGTGCAGAAATGGCGAACTGTTCTGTTCAGTGATGAATTAAAGTTCAACATTATTGGGTAGGATACCATTTGCCGTGTACGTCGACCGGCCGGAAAACGGCTTGATTTACGTTACTGCCATAAGACCGTGAAGCGTGGTGGAGGCAATGTGGTGATCTTATGCTAATAGTCTAGGTCCAATACATCGAAACGATGGATTAACGGACTGTGTCATGTATAAAAATTTCCTGAAAGATGTTATGTTTTTCATGCTGAATGGAGTATGCCAATAAAATGGGTTTTTCAGCAAGACAACGATCCAAAACACACTACAAAAATAGTCAAGCAGTGGTTTCAAGACAACCACCTATCGGTGATGGGTTGGCCGCCTTAATCTCCGGATCTTAATCCTATTGAGAACCTGTGGGAGATCGTCAACCGCAAAATTAATCGTGAAGGTGTTCGTAATGAGGATTAACTGTTTGAACAAATCCAAAAGGCCTGTGCAGCGAATCCACAAATTTTTATTGATCACCTGATCGAATCTATGCCTCTAAGATGCAAGGCTGTGATCGACATCAAAGGATTCATCACGAAATGTTGATAACGAAATACAGCTTGGTCAACATTTTACCGAGCAGCACTTGTTTTATCCAGAAGGAAATTAACTTTTTTTTAATACTTTTGATTAATTTATTAATTTTCGTGTATAAATAATGAACTTTTTGATTAATATAACTTGAAGAACATTGTCTCTAAACAGTTATATAGTTATTTCTCTAAATTGAAAAAAGGCAGCACTTTTGTATAAAGAAACTAAATTAGCATTATTTGGGCGCACTCGTTAATTTGGATACTGTATATATATATGTAATTATATAAATATATATAGTATATATAAATTTATATATATATATACATATATATATATATATATGTATATGCATATATATATATACATATATATATATATATTTATATATATATATATATACATATATATATATATATATATATATATATTATATATATATATATATATATATATATATATATATATATATATATATATATATATATATATATATATATATATATAAATATGTATATATATATATATATATATATAGGTATATATATATATATATATATATATATATATATATATATATATATATATATATCTATATATACATATATATATTTATGTATATATATATATATATATATATATACATATATATATATATATATATATATATATATATATATATATATATATATATATATATATATATATATAAATGTATACATAAATATATATATATATATATATATATATATATATATATATATATATATATATATATATATATATGTATATGTATATATATATATATGTATATATATATATATATAAATATATATATATATATATATAAACATATATTTACATACATATTTATTCTTATTTATTTATATATGTTAATATACATCTTTATTTAGTTATTTACAGGTGTTGCGTTTATACAATAATAAGTGGTGCCGGTCTTATGTGCAAAAATTTTTCTTCCACCCCTTACAATTTTATAAATTGGGTGGTAAATACAGGTTGTCGGTAAAATGTGAACTGCAAACCGTTAAACGATAAAATGGGAGCTTTGTTGCAAATCAAATTATATATTAAGGTCTAATTTTTATCATTTAATTTATATAATTATTTTGTTAGTTCAGATAAAAATAAATAATATATTATTATTTTAAATGTTTACAAGTGAATATTCATCAACTGATTATTAGCAAGAACTCGCAGCGAAATGTACATTTAAAAACATAGATTTTTGGTTATGGTAGCGTTTAGTCATGATAGTATTAAAAAAGTGGTTAAAAATACAATTGCATTATCACTACTAATTAAATTATGGTTCGCAAAAAAGTTCGCATTTTACCAATTCACAGTTTGTGGTTCGCAGTTTGTAATTACCTAATACTTAAATGACGCGGAAAATATTAAAAAAAAAAATCGAAAAAAATACTTTCCAATGAAATTCAAAAAGTAACATACAAAAAATTGTTGTTGTTTATGCTTTACACAAATTAAATTTATTTAGTTTTTAAATTTATATTCGCATAAAAAAGATATATTCGCATAAAAAATCAAAATTTGGGCAACATCGTTTTCAGTCTATATGGTTCCTTAACCTGAAAGTCGCATTGCAATCCATGTGCTTGGATATATATCTTGCATATTATTCTGTTTTATTAAGTTTAAAACATTATTAGTAGTATTTATATCCTTAAACATTCTAGAAAAAAAATATTTAATGCTGATCATCGCAAAGGAGAATACCCTTAATGTCTAAATTTAGATATAATTTAAGTTAACTTTGAAGAGCTAAACATGATTTTAGAATTTCAATTATATTTGCAAACTATCGACATTATATAAAATAAAACCAAGCTTTTGAACAATTCTCCAACTGTATAAATCTTTCTCGCATTGAAATTAGAGGTGTCTAAAAGAGGATTGAAGAAACTGATTTTTGGTGTTTTTTTTTTTAGGAGAAAAAGAAGAATTTTTATTTTGTGCTAGTCAAATTGGCATTTCACTTTTTTTATCTTTAGTGTTAGAGATTAGTGTAGAGTTTTTACTTGTTTAAAATCAGGCTCCACTTATTATTCTACGGCTAAATCCTTTAGTTTTATAATTAATCTTTAAACCACCTTTTCTGTAGTTTTCTTAAAAAAAACAATAGCTTTTTACTAATTTTTCTTATAGATTGATCTCCGTGTTTTTCTCTAGACAAGTTTTACTAATAATATTAACATGAAAATGACCGTCATGCCAGATAATTAAAGAGACAAGAGAGCTAAAGTCTTTTAATTACTCTGCAAGTATTAAGGCTTCATGTGCAGAATACTGATTAAAGTTATAGATTTTACAGAAGAGTATGAAGGGCCTTTTATTTCCAAAGTTTAAATATGGTTACCACAGGTAATATATAACGCTAAAAGATTGAGATTTAAAATTCTGTCTTGTACTCTATTAACCTTTTGTTTAAAATATAATCCATTATCATACCCTTGACCTCTGCAGTTAGAGATTTCAAGTCTACCTTTAGTTAGCATCTTGATTAAATTTCAGTAAGTTCTATGCATGCAGAGTCAGAAGCAGAAAGGAGCCATAAATTACTTTTAATTTTTAACACTTAAGTTAGACACTGCTTGATTCTAAGGGTTTTAGGTTGAATTTCAAAAGATATGAGGTTTTTTTTCAGATTCTATTAATATGTATATGTACGTGCTGGAATGTGTTAGAAATAAAATTGAAAGCGTTCCTTCTTAGTCCAAAATTGATATTTTCAGAAATCCAGAAAATTGTACTTAAAAAACTATATCATTTGTATTATTTTAGCTCTCATTAAAAAATTTCATAGAAACCCTCATGACCATCCGTTATCTTTGTCTTTAAAATGTGGTTAATTTAATATATAATAATACCATTAATGATTTGATGACTTCACGGCTTCCGTGCAACTAGATTACGTTTTTTGGGTCCGTTAAATACATTACAGATTTCAGAGCAAAATAAAATTAAATCAAAAACTGTTCTGTTTTAAATTAAATCAAAAATTGTTACCTTTTCTAAACTTCTGCAGCAGGGTTTCAACGCAGTGGTATAACTGAATTGGTGTTACCAGCATCGTTTCATCTAATAATTTGATAACTTTACCACAGTTGTGTCCATCCAATCCGCCACCATTATAACCGTGCACTTTACAGTATTTTTGTTCAAAAAGGATTTCAGGCCCTCATTAACTAAAAGAATGTCAACAATTTTTGTCACAAGATGCTCATACATGTGAATGTTTTCCACCATGACTCTAATAAATTATTTTATTGTTCTGTGATTTAATGTTTTAATAGCTACTTGTGAAAAATATTAAAATTAAGAAAAATATCTTACTGATATGCCAAGAAGTACATATGAGCTTTAGGTCAGAAGCCACAAAAAATTTGAGCTGATTTAGATGAATTAATTTAGTAGGCATTGAAAGATTATGGTTATTCTCCTTGACGTTACGTGCCAAAGCCAGAATTATCACCTTGTTCACTCCTGTGTCTTTCTCGTTTCTATTTTGCTTCTCTAACTTTATTTCATCAAAAATATTCATTATAATCTGAAAATTAATCACAGTTGAATGATAATTTTAACTTTATTCATTTTATTTGAGTAATATAAAGTAGCTTAAGTTACTAAACCTTCAGTGAATCCTGTCCTCCGTCAATTTCAACTCTAACAATTGCTTTCATCGGATCCAATCCACGTAGAGAGCGAATTTCTTGAACAAGTCTGGTGAGATTTTCAAGTATACAAAATCATTCAATACTGAGTTTTCAATTTTATCTTCCTTTCCATTAAAAAAAACAATTTTTTTGTAAATGTAAAACATATCTAGAGTATGAGACCGCTTCATAACCGTAGCAATTGAATTCTTTTCAACACCTAATTGTGAAATACCATACTATAAACAATGTGAGATATATTAAATATTATACATTTTTTGAAAAAAAAATTAATGTTCTGAAATTATGTTATGTTAAATATTTAGACACCTAAACCAAGATCTTTTTGTAAATCTTTAAGTATATCACGAGCAACATTTTCAGGCAAATAATGATTTTTCTTGATATCAAATATTGTATCAGTAGGAACTACTTTATTTTTTTGGAGCTTTGGTTTTAGTACTACAGATAAAGTGATCCTCCAAAATTATAATAAAATATTGCAGAAAGTCATTTTAAATAAATAAGAAAATAAATAAAAATCTACCAGTGGATAGTTGTAACGAATTTTCATTCTTAACTAGAAACTTTGAAACAGTTTAGGTTATTTGCTCTGACATTTTTTCATCCTTGGAAAGAATAAGATTCTTAGCATTTTGAACAGCTGATGTTCTCGTGCATGGGTGCCTAATGTCCTTTTCAACTAGTTAAAAACAATCTGTGCAGAATGAGTTTAATCTTTCAATGCAGAGATTTTTATTTGACTCAATGATAAACTCTTAAGTTAAAAATCTTGTAGCTGCGCTTGTCTGATACCATACAACAAATTAGACATAAGCATTGATCCTCACTTCGAGCAACCCTTTCTACCTTTATAAGTAACTTTCTTCCACTTTTCCCAACCTCTTCTATCATTTTTATAGGCTTTCCTTGCTGTGATCAAGATTGCTTGTATTTTTAGTAAAATAATTCAGAAAAAATTTAGCAAATATAATGAAATATTTATAAAATATAATAACCTTTTTGGCGCAGAGAGCATTTTTTGCAAGGGCAACAAAGTCCAGTCGGAAATGCATTTATATCAAAACTGAATCCTTTGTGTACATAGTCTCGAACTAGTGTCACCAGTAATAGCATACTGTGAAGAAAGTAGTTATCTGTGTTGTTACAGCAACAAAAACAAACTAAATCTCTGGACTCATTATGATTTTTTTCCCTTTAAATATGAGCTATTGGAAAAGTAATATTTATATACTTTTATTGTTAATTAAAATAAATGTTTTTTATTTTAAAATGTTATAAAAAGTTGTTATAACTTTTACAAAATAAAATAAAAAAAGTTGTAAAGTTTTTTACAATGTTTCTAATCAAGTCATCTACCACTATAAGAGCTTTATTTGTGAAACTATTTAAGGTTTTATTATATGTTAGGTTAACCACATTTTGAAGGCAAAAAAAATGAAATATCACGTGGCTTTCTTTGATTTTTGTAATAAAAGTAAGCTTAAATAATAAGATTAATATTGTTTTTTAAACGCTAGTTTCTGGATTTCAGAAAATATTAATTTTGGACTAAGAAGAAAGCTTTCGATTTTATCTTCCACACTTTCCAGCTTGTACTTATACATATTAATAGAATCTGAAGAAAAACGTCATGTCTTTTGAAATTCAACCTAAAACCCCTAGAATCAAGCAGGGTTGATGACTAGTCAACAATTCAAATAGTAAGAGATCGTTTTTTTCTAGAAATATCAGGTGTACAATCAGCAACTATTTGCTTTTAAGACTAGGCTTATTACTTCATTATTACCTTTTTTAGACATTAAACATATTAACTCATTTCGAATATTTTTTCCGCATTAATGATTTAAATTGCCTTTCATAGCTAAATGCTAAATGTTTTTGCATCATAGGATCATTTTTTGTAAGCATCTAAAATCTAATGCAAGTCTAAAGAAATTGCCAATTCTAGAAGTAAATTTAAAATCCCTCAAAAAGCCATATTGTTTTTATCTAGAAAAAGAGTGATATTCATCAATCAAAGAAGTTTCTATAGTTTTAAGTTCTTTATTATCTATAGTTTTTCCGATTGTTTTTTTTTTGTCGGTTTCCACCTACTGTAAATAACATTTCATAGAAGAAGCTATTTTTATGAATTTCTAACATTTCAATTATATATCTCCGTTTATTTAACCTATCATTAACATATTTTGACATTTAATTATTATCAAAAAGAAAACAGCAAAAAAAAAAATAAAAAAAAATGGAGTTTTTAGAATTTGAATAAACCAACCATCCAGGTCTCAAGGATTCTACCTTTGCAAGTTTTCTATTGTAATAAATGCAAAAAAACTGTCGATCATTTCTATCCGCAGCCTAATTTACCTTTGCAGTTTAAAATGGACCAAGTTTAACTAAATGGTTGACAAAGTTGCTAAATCAAACAATAGGCCACTTCAATAAGTTAGGTGTTCTTTGTAATATATCGTTAAACAAATCATTGCATTCTTTTAAAATAACTAGTTCATTATTTACATAATTTGGTTTGAAGCTACACAAGAATTTTCTAGTACTGCTGAAGGCTCTCCAACCTTATTGGACATTGTCGTATAAACAGTTAAAGCATCGCATAATTTATCTAAATCGTTACGACCTTTGTCAGAATTTTTATACACTACATATTTTTCAATGCTCGTGAATTTTTTTTATTTTTTCAAATTTTTGATCTTTTTCTGACTTTCTTTTTCTGTAGTCATACCCAGACAATATTTTCTCAAACTTGAAATATTACGTGACGTGAGACAGATAATCTAAAATTCGTAAGATAAAATTATTTCTACAATTTAAAATTAAAAAATAAATTATTGAACAAAGTTCTCAAGAAACACTCATGAAACTCCTAAAGAAGACAAAACAAATCTTAATTATTTTCAAAAACTGTTTAAATCAACTCAACTTAACATTTAATAACAAAAACTGATAATTTTTGAACTTCCTCATAACAAAAACTTATGCAACTTCTCAAAATGACTATTACGGAAAAAAACGCATAAATGATACTGCAAATTACATTAATAAATCTTGTGTTAACTATATTTTAAAGAAAATCTAGTAATTTTTTGTCGTTCAAATATAAAATTGCATTTTTTGTTTTTGTAAATGTCAGGCTTTAAATCTTTGAATGTTTAAAAAATCTTTTAATTATGAATTAAAATAATCAGTTAAACCATTTAGCTGATATAAATTGAATTTTACAATATTTTAAACAAACCAACCATTTAAGTGTTTGTTTGGTTTGTTTTTGAATAAAAAATAAATTATTTTACAAAAAACAAAACAAAAAGTACTAAAGTTTAGAATTAGATAAAATGTTAAGGAAAATTCTAAAAAATTACTTATTTAGGCAAATGGAGCACATGGAGTGAATGCAGTGAAACATGTGGATTTGGGTATAAATATAGTGTTTTAAATGCATTAGGTTCTGAACAAAGTATCAAGCGAAGTCAACTATGCATGAACTTTAAATGCCCAGGTTTGCATTTTTTTTATAAATTAAATTTTTTTTTAAACATTATAAAATTAGAAATAGTTTAACTTAAAAAAAAGTTATTATTTTATATGTATGTATATAAATATATATATATATATATATATATATATATATATATATATATATATATATATATATATATATATATATATAATATATATATATATGTACATATATATATATAAATTCATTGAATATATATATATATATATATATATACATATTTATATATATATATATATATATATATATATATATATATATATATATATATATATATATATAATATGTATGCCAAATTTCATTTACAAATTCATTGAAAAAATAGTAATCAAATTTTAAAAATACGAAAGTAACTTAATGTTTAAATGTCTTTGCTACTCATTTTTTGTCAAGTTTTATACATTCTTTTATTATTGAAGTCGTTGTTTTCTCAATTCCTTACCAGTTAATTTAATTGTGAAGCTAGAATTTATTCATAGGTTTTACTAAGATTTGTGTCTCTCTCTGTGGTAATATTTTGGTATCATATTTTTAGACTTATAGGTACAACATGAGACTATAAATTGTCCTAAATAAAAAAAAAGAAAAAAAAAAGCTTTACTTTAAGAAATTAATTCTACTATATTTATTTTTTTTTAAATTTTAGTTTCACCCCTTTGGGTCACAACGTGATGGTGTCTCCTGGGTTAGGATGTTCCGGCCGCCCCTTATATTCTAAAAAAGTCTGTTCGTATCCTATAATTTTCTAATGTTTTTCACAAGCAACACTGTTAAATTTCTTTAAAATTTTATTGGCGTTAGGAGGAGCACAAGACTCTTGAACACTTACCGGGTTCTTAATACTATAAAAAAAGTTTTTCAAAAGTATGTCATGTTGGGTCTTAAAAGAAGCAAAATTATATAAAAATTTTATAAAAAGATTATTATTTAAGATTTTTTCGAAAATTATTGTTAAAAAATACACTTCTTTTATTTTTAGTTATAAAAGGTCTTTTTTGTACAATAAGCATTAAATAATAATTTTTCAAATAAATTGATTATTATTCTGGAAACTTTTATTTATTTTCGCTTCTTTTGAGACCCAAAATGACATACTTTTAAAAAAATTTATTTTATATATTATTAGGGAATATGAGAATCAATAGAAAGTTTTAAAAATATAAACACATCTTTTTTAGAATGTAAAGGGCAGCTGGGACATCAGCTGGACAGGGTGCACTCCCCCCTCCTTCTCTACCTTTGCAATGCCATTGGCTATGTTGTCAAATTGTAAACTTTTTAAATCACTTAAGGAATGGAAATTTAAAATAAAAAAGCTAACTTTGGAAAAATAATGTAGATTTTAAATAAAATAATTTAGATCTTATATTTATAGTTATATATTACATAAATAAATGACTGTATTTAATTTACAAGAGTATAATTATAAAAATAGTGTACTGGTTTAATATAGTATAACATATATAGTATAACATATATATTTATATATATATATATATATATATATATATATATATATATATATATCTATATTTGTATATATATATATATATATTTGTATATATGTATTTGTATATATATATATATATATATATATATATATATATATATATATATATATATATATATATATATATATATATATATATATATATATATATATATATATTTATATACGGTTAAGGAATTTAATATTTATTGTGAATAAATAAATAATTACAATAAAATATTATTAATATTTTAGTTTGTTATAAATAAATACATAAATAATTATAATTACTTTATGAGTTTATTTATTGTGAATAAATAAATAATTACAATAAAATATTATTAATATTTTAGTTTGTTATAAATATTTACATAAATAATTATAATTACTTTATGAGTAAAAATTTAAATACTTTTTAAATTTAAGTTGATGGGAACTGGAGCAATTGGATTAACAATAAATCATGCACAGACATTTGTAAAACTTGTTTTATCAGAAAAGAAAGGCATTGCAACAATCCTACTCCAACTGATGGTGGGCAAGATTGCTTTGGCATCAATGTTCAACACAGTGAAAGTGATACTATATGTAAAGGTACATTTTTCGTTTTAAGTTAAATAATATTTTAAGTTAGGTTAAATAATTTTTAAGAAAACTGACATCACTTTACTTTTTAGTGGATGGTGTGTGGACCGAATGGTCATCATGGTCATTATGCAATCAGCCGTGTCAAGGTGGTGTAAAAACAAGGTATCGTAATTGCTCTAACCCAGTTCCAAAGTATGGCGGCTTAAAATGCAATGGAAATGATACAAATCAGTACACTTGTGATTCAAAGAAATGCAATAGTATATACAGTTATTTGATTACGCAATTATAAATACTACTATTTTTAACATTTATATATTTATAACTTTGAATTATAATTATTATAAAGACCATTAATTATTTTTACTTTTTAGGTGCTAAAAAGCTGAACAATGTTTCAGAGATGTTTAGTTATTCTAAATAAAAAGTTAAAGGATTTTTCATAGCTAGATATAAGTTTTATAATAAATTAAAAGGCGGATTAGTATTAGTAAACATAGATGCAGTTGATAACTGCTACCTTACATCTTTGCATCTACGTATATTGTTGTACATTTTGTCAAGTAAAAATAACTACTAGTAGTAGATGACTGTAAGACAGATCAATGTTTATTGTGGTAAAACAAAACATCAAAAAAATAAATATAAACTGTTTATTACAATATAAAACAAATAAACATGCTAAGTGTGTTATTACAAGTGAAAAAATACAAGTCTTTATTACAAATGTGTGTTATTGCAATGACTCTATACATCTACTCATAAGTACTACATAAATTTTTTTTTTTAAAAGCTCAAAGTTATTTTTTGAGGTTACATAGATACTTCGCAAAACATTTGTTAATTACGTTATTTTCATGAGCAACTTTAAAAAATAGTTACAATCTGTAATTGTGTAGCAAAAAATTGTTAGACCAAGCAATATTTAGGTAAGTTTATGTCAGTTTTTGTAAAAGTTTTAGAAATTTTTTTAGCAAATATTATAGAATTGAAAAAATTACCTAACAAAACACTCAAGTTACGTTTTTTTTAGCAAAATAGTTATAGGTAAATATTACTAGATTGTTTCAAAAAATATAATGCAATCTCTCAAGTCAATCAGGCTTATTCTTAGGTGAAGCAAAAAACTGAAACTTCTCATAATACAAAAATAGGCATAATGAATAAGTTTAATTTGGTCAGAACGGTATCAATGATGAAAAATCAGATCGGAACATGAGTTTCAATTACGGAAAATTCTATTCTGCTTGAAAAAAAAAAAATGGATTCAAGTCCCATAATACCATCAGAAATCGTTTCTAAAAAAAAAAGCCAAGAGTTACTAAACTGTGACCATTTTAAAGTAAGAACACATAAAAAGGAAACTAAAAATTAATGAGATGGTCTTAAATATGCTGTTAAGTTGTAGTTCAAAATTTGCTGAAAGAAATAATAGTTTTGAGAAAAAACTTTAAGTTACGCATATAGAAAGCATATGTTAGAAACATATATTACAGAACGAAATCCATAAATGTATAAAGAAAACATATTGAAACTTGATAAAGCAACTTAAAAAGCCTTAAACAAAATTCAACCAGAAGAAACAAAATATTTAATGGAAAAAATGCTTAGCCACCTAGAGATTTTAAAACTTGCATGGCCTTACAAAGCAAGCAAACCGTACAAAGATTTAAAATAATTGCTTTGCTGTTTGATAATTTTTTAAGAAATAAAAATTTAATTTGATTACCAACCTTGACAACAAATAAACCACTTAATTTTATCTACTTTCAGACTAAAATTATTTCAATTCATATATTACGCGAAAATAATAAAAATCTATTTAAAAACAAGTTCTTTGAATATTTTTTACTTTAACTTTACCATATATGTCAAAAGTTATAAAAATAAAGCACTTGTTTAGGAAAAAACTTAAAAAATACCAAGATAACTTTTTGAGACACTCTATAAATTTATAGAAATGACAATAAACTTATTCTTTTATAGAAATAAAAATAAACATTGGCATAGTTTTTACAGACGAAGATTATATGTTGCAGTATCTAAATCCATCCAATCTGCCGACTCTTGAACTGATTGACAGAGTTTCGAATGCAGTAAATTATTTTCACTTGAAATTATTGTGTTATTGTAATAAACTTATTGTAAAATATATGTCATATATATATACATATATACGTACATATATATATATATATAAATATAAATATATATATATATATATATATATATATATATATATATATATATATATATATATATATATATATATATATATATATATGTATAAATATATATATATATATATATATATATATATATATATATATACAGTATTGGACAAAACATTTGCAACCAACATCGAACAATGCTAAAAAGATGCAGACAAAACAAATGCAACTTTTTTGGTTTGTTTCATTTTCTTAAGTCTAGTCCGTGTCAACGTCACGTAAATTTTTTATTAATTAAAGGAAGTATCCAGAAGTTTCCAAATGTTTCCAGAGGCATGCAGAAGCTTCCAGAAGTTTCCAGAAGAAGCATCTCGAAGCATCCAGTAGCATCCAGAAGTATCCAGAAATATTCAGAAGTATCTAGACGCATCCAGAATCTTCCAGAAGCATCAAAAAGAAGCATCTAGAATCTTCCAGAACAGGTTCACACAGGTTCATTTTACTATATAAGAGAAATGTAAATCGACATGTAACTCAGTCAGTATATGGAAGTCAATCAGTCAGTATTATAAAGACAGTTTATCGAACTGAGTTTTATCAAAGTGTTTTATCGAAGAACATCAATACAAGAAGTGAAATACATCAAGTGTTTCATTACATCAATAACGTCCACATGCAACCAAGACGTTGTGTTCCACAGTTCATTATTGTATCATCACAAGGTAAATGTAACACGGTGAGCCTTGAGAAGCGTGATTATTTATTTATATTATTTTTATGACGTCAAGTGCAAAAATGGCTCGCAACAATCTTGGATTGGAACAAAGAAAGAAAATTATTGGCAATTACGTAAGTGGAATGTCACAAAAAAGTTTTTGCGATAAATATCGCGTGAAAAAATGGACCGTATCAAGACTGTGTTCCAAATGTCGTACTACGAGGAAGATGGCAGCAGATAACAAAGGTGGAAGACCGCGTTCCACCACCTCTAGAGAGGATTCTATGATCGTCAGATCCATCAAGAAGGATCCCTCAATATCATCACTCGATATACAAAAGCAATTCGAGCCGTCTGTATCGGACCGAACAATCAGACGACGTGCTGTTGAAGTCGGATTGCTTTCTTGACGGCCTGCAAAGAACCCATTGGTTTCACTAAAAAACCAGAAGAAAAGACTCCTGTTGGCTACATCTAATATTGACTGAAATGCGCAGAAATGGCGGACTATCCTGTTCAGCGATGAATTGAAGTTCAACATCATTGGGAAGGATGGCATTTGCTGTGTACGTCGAACAGCCGGAAAACGCCTCGATTTACGTTACTGTCATAAGACCGTGAAACATGGTGGAGGCAATGTAATGGTCTGGGGATGATTTTCTGGTAACGGTCTAGGTCCAATTCATCGAAACGATAAAATAATGGACCGTTTTATGTAGAAAAATTTCCTGAAAGATGTTATGTTACCTCATGCTGAATGGAATATGCTAATAAAATGGGTTTTTCAGCAAGACAACGATGCGAAACAGACTGCAAAAGTAGTCAGCTGTGGTTTTAAGACAACCATCTTTTGGTGATGGGTTGGCCGCCTCAATATCCGGATCTCAACTTTTATATAAAAAAACTAAAGTAGCATTATTTAGTAGCACTCGTTTTGTCCGCTACAATATATATATATATATATATATATATATATATATATATATATATATATATATATATATATATATATATATATATATATATACAGTATCGGACAAAACGAGTGCAACCAAATGATGCTAATTTTGTTTCTTTATATAAAAGTGCTACAATTTTTCAATTTAGAGAAATAACTTTGTAACCGTTTAGAGACGAAGTCCTTCAAGTTTTATTCATCACAAAGTTCATTATTTTTACAGGAAAATTCATACATTAATCAAAAGTATTAAAAAAAGTTGATTTCCTTCTGGACAAAACAAGTGCAACTCGAAAAAATGTTGACCAAGATGTATTTCGCTATCAAATTTTTGTGGTGAATTCTTTGTTGTCGATCCTAGCCTTGCATCTTCGAGGCATAGATTCAATCAGGTGATCAATAAAACTTTGTGGAATCGTTGCCCAGGCCTTTTGGATTTGTTAAAACAATTTATCCTTATAACAAACACTTTCACGATAATTCCTCGGTTGACAATCTCCCACAGGTTCTCAATAGGGTTGAGATCCGGAGATTAAGGCGGCCAACCCATCACCGATTGGTGGTTGTTTTAAAATGCTTGACTACTTTTGCAGTGTGTTTCGGATCGTTGTCTTTCTGAAAAACCCATTTTATTAGCATATTCCATTCAGCATGAGGTAACATAAGATCTTTCAGAACATTTTAAAACATGAAACGGTCCATTATTCCATCGTTTTGATGTATTGGACCTAGACCGTTAGCAGAAAAACACCCCTAGACCGTTACGTTGCCTCCACCATGCTTTACGGTGTCATGGTACTAACGTAAATCGAGGATTTTTCTGACCCGTCGACGTACACGGCAAATCCCATCGCTCCCAATGATGTTAAACTTTGATTCATCACTGAACAGAACAGTTCGCCATTTCTGCACACTCCATTCAATATGAGATGTAACAAACAGAAGTCTTTTCTTCCGGTTTTTTAGTGAAATCAGCGGTTTTTTTGCAGGGCGTCAAGAAAACAATCCGGCTTTAAGAACGCGTTGTCTGATTGTTTGGTCCGATACAGGCAGCTCTAATTGCTTTTGTATCTTGACTGATGATATCGAGAGATTCTTCTTGACGAATCTGACGATCATAGAATCCTCTCTAGAAGTGGTGGAACGCGGTGTTCCACCTTTGTTATTTTCTGCCAACTTCTCCGTAGAACGATATTTGGAACATAGTCTTGATACGATCCGTTTTTTCACGCGATATTTATCACAAATACTTTTTGGTGACATTCCACTTACGTAATCGCTAATAATTTTCTTTCTTAGTTCCAATCCAAGACTTTCGGAAGCATTTTTACACCTGAAGTCATAAAAATAATAAAAATAAATAATCACGTTTCTCAAGGCTTACCGTGTTACGTTTACTATATGATGATTCAATAATGGTCTGTGGAACACAACGTCTTGGTTTGTTTGGGATTGTATTGTTTTAATGAAACACTTGTTGTATTTCACTTCTTGTATTGATGTTGTTTGATAAAACACTTTGATGAAACTTACTTCGATAAACTGTCTTGATAATACTGACTGATTGACTTCCATATGCTGACTGAGTTACATGTCGATTTACATGTCTCTTATATAGTAAAATGAACCTGTGTGAACCTGTTTTGAAAGAATCTAGATGTTTATTTTTGATGCTTTTGGATGCTTCTGGATGCGTCTGGATGTTTCTGAATGTTTCTGGATATTTTTGGATGCTACTGGATGCTTCTGCATGCTTCTTCTGGAAACTTTTGGAATCTTCTGCATGCTTCTGGAAACATCTGGATGCTTCCTTTAACTATTAAAAAAATTCCGAACACCTCTAGTATACATATGTATATGTATACTAGAGGTGTTCAGAAAAAAAAAATTAGAATTTAAAATCCAAACCGTCTTGATTTGAAGCAAATATGTCTAAACTTACTCACTAAAAATTTCAGCGCCATTGAAACACTGTTTCGTTGCCCTCAAAGCAAATGTTTGAAAAAAAAGGACTAAAAATTGACAAAAAATGGATTACTTTAAGTGTCTTGAGGGCAAGGCTAGTATAAATATTTATAATGACTTTTTATTGTCAGGGTTTTGAATAATATCTGTATTTTTGATTCAAAATGTATAGTTTTTTTCTTTTAACCTTCCGTCAATTAAATTTAAACTTCGTGTTTTAGATTTATAACAGTTTGCAAATGTATATATTCAAACTAAGAATAGAATTAGTCATTTTGTGTACGTTTATTACCATTACCAAACAAAAAAATATGTTCTTAACTTATATTTACAATATTTTTAATATTATAAGTAGCAATATGAATCAAATATTAAGAAAAATTGTTTTATACATATCATTTAACAATTGAAATAAAATTATATAATATATAGCAAATATTTAAATAATATGATAAGTATTTTTCTTGCATTTATAATATTGATATTATAATATTAGATTAATGATAGTGATAAATAGTAAACTTTGCGATAAATATGTATAAAAAAACAAAAAGTGCACGTTTAAAAACAAATTTAAATTAAGATTTAATAAAAAAAAGAAATTGTTTATTAATAAAGCAGCTAAACCTGAAGTTACAGGTAATTTCTAGTTTGTAAGAAACTTAAACAATATAATGTATAAAATATATTTAAGATAGAGTGTGATTTAAATTATCTCAATAAAATATAATTAACAAATACATATGTGCCTTTAGATTTTCAACTTCCAACAAACATGGATATTCGACAACATCTAGCATACCTGCAATCTATACTGCCTAAAACCACTAAAAAAAGCAGTTTAATTAGGTGCTCGCGTCGTAAAAATTTTGAAAGATGTCAAAATTTGGATTGTAACTGTGTTTTAGCTAAGGTTATGAAACCCTGGATAAAAGCAGGGTTTGAAGTTGTTAGTGACACCTAACTATTCAAAAATCTCATTAAACTTGCTAGGCAGTATTCTAATTTAAAATAAATAAAACAAGGGGCTCTCCTAAAGATTTAACAAATCCGAAAAACTTTGAGAATTACTTAAAAAAGTTTAATTTAGCTAGGCAAGTCAGATTTAATTAACATTATTAAGACCGACAAAAAAAGATCTGACAAGGATAAGCTCAAAGACTTGATGTTTTTGGAAGATCAGAATGGAGAAAGAAAGTTTATTCTTAGAACAGAGGATAAGAAACTTAGCAGAAAGGTAAAACTTTACAATTAAAAGTATCAAGTTATATTTTTCTTATAAAACATTTCGTTAAAATTTATATTATTTTATGCTTCTGGACAGCAGAGAGTAACTGAAAGAAAATTTGAACGTAGGATGTGCGATCAACAAAATCTAATTATGAAATTTAACTTAATTCTGTTTTGAGTTCTGATTAATCTTATGATTTTGATTCTAGTAACTAAAATCAAAAAGAACCATCTCAATTTAACTGTACAGTAACTGCAGAAATTCCAATAGATGTGTATGCCGGGAACGTTTTCCTAATGGCTACTTTAAGTGATGTTTTGCCAAATGCTTTGCAAAAAGTGACAAGTGCCATTTTAACTGAAGCTGGTGTTGAACTTTCAGATATACATTGCAGTAAATCAACAGCCTTTAGAAAGATGAAATTAGCAAATGAAAATTTATCATTCTTAGCAAAAGAGGATGCAAAAAATGGAATAGACGCTTCTCCGCAGGAAAAAAGTTCAAGATTGACAGAATGGCAATTCTTGTGAACATTGAGGGTGAAATACACCTACTTGGTATTTCTCCTTTAACTTATTCTTTTGGTGAGGATAAATATACAAGTTTTATGAACCTAGTAGAGGAATATAAACTTGAATCAAAAGTTTTTTTTGTATATGTAATTTGTTTTGATAAAAATTTGATCAAAAATGGCTCAATCATAAAGATATCCAACGATTTAAGTACATATCTTTTAAAACTAGCAAGCAGGCATCACATAACAAAATTAAGAATAATGCATTTTTGGAAATAGACAACAAATGAGTTGACTACAGGACCAGAAAACTTATAGTTTCACAAATTTAGGAGTCTATTTAAACACCCTAATTTAAGCTATGCCCCAAGTGATCTGTGCAAGTTTTACTGGAAGGAGGTGAGTGGTAGTATAAGTAAAAAGACTGCTGAAGATTATTTTGAACTTTTCCAAAGCATATATAGAAAGAAAAGGGAAAGAAGGAGAAGATAAAATTGAAGACAGAAGAGAGCTGGCTGTATTAGTTGTGACTTATCTATCACCTTCTGTTTATAAAATTAAGAAAACTGGAGCTATCCATCATACCCGTTTTCTTGGTAAAGCAATTTACTATCTGAAAATGCAGCTTTTGTTTTCTAAACTTGACTTTGTTCAAAAAAAAAATCTGTGGTCTGTTTTTATGCCAAGGGGTATTTAGAATTGAGAAATGTGACAAAGACGCCCAATTTAGATATTAAAGCTATCCATCAGATACATCAATTTAGAAATATTTGTTGGAATTTGAAAGCAGTTGATGCTGTGCTTGATTTGCATTACAAGCACACTTGGTACTTGGACTCATTTATGATTTCACTAGCTCTATTGGATGAGGATTTGCAATTCTTTCATTTAAAGTATGGAAGACTAAACACTTTAAAACTGAAAACAAAAAAAATGAAAGATATCAGAAAAAAAAAAAAATGCTAGCACTGAGAAAGATCCACTAAGCATAGCCGCTTTGGTAGATGAGTTTTCTTACCTTATATTTAGTTTTAGTGGTTTGACGGAAGAAAGATTAAAAGACTAGCTTTCACTTCCACCGCAATATTGGCTTAAACAGTCTTAATTTTAAAATTTTTAAATGTCAATAGCCTTTTATTGTCCAATGACCATTCGGAAAGTGCTGTCGGCATGCTGCAGCAATCGTTACAACAACGAAGAGGAAAAACAGAACAGATTGATATCAGTTGACAGAGTTTGCTCTGCTTTCAGGATTTTTGTGAATAGCTCCACCAGCCTTACCAGAAAAAGATTATCTGTTACTCTTCCTTCATTGCGAAGAGAAAAAACACGAACAAAAAAAAAAAAAGATTAATTTGATAAACTATAGAAGAAACTTCTACGAAATCTTTTTAAATATTTGAAATATTTTTTTTTTCATTTAATAAATAATATTGAATCGTCATATGCAAAAACCAGATATGTTACAAAACCAACATTTTCGGTAAATTTAAAAAAACCTCTTTATTGCTTATTTATTATTGATTTGTTTTTAAAGACCACTTGATAACCGCGTACTTACTAATGATGTAAGGTACTTTGGCACATGTTTGATTTTTTCAGAATATCATTGATATTGCACACAAGGAACTTTTTTCGTAATAAAATTGCCAAATTTTGCAAAAAATGTTGGCGATTTTATTGCGAAAAAAAGCGAAGTGTAGTTTTTAAAGACAAATTAATAAATTGTAGTCCTAACTTGAGGAGTATTTTGTTTTATTCTGATTGAAATATTACAAATTATAAACGTACATAAAATGAGTAATTCTATTCTTATTTTGAATATATATACTTGCAAACTATATTATGAATCTAAATATCAAAGTTTGAATTTAATTGTTAAAAAAGTTATAAAAACAACGTCGCACCATTTAACAAACGTTTTTTAGCCGAATTAAAGTGTAAATATCTTTTTTTGAGAAGAAAGAAAAAAACCAAACCCTTTTAATCAAAGATACAGATGTTAATCTAAACCCTGAAAAAAATTTATTATAAATATTTATGCTAGCCTTGCCCTCAAGACACTTAAAGTAATCCATTTTTGGTCATTTTTTTGTCTTTTTTTTTCCAAATATGTGCTTTGAGGGCAAAGGAAAAGTGGTTCAATGGCGCTGAAATTTTTTGTGAGTAAGTTTAAACACATTTCTTTCAAATCTAGACGGTTTGGTTTTTTAAATTCTAAAATTTTTTTTCTGAGCACCCCTTATATATATTTGATTTAAATCTTATTTATTAGATTCAAAATCTTTACAACAAGCTCAATAAAACTGTATCATTTCAATTGATATTGATTTCTTTAAAGTAAGTAAAATATTTTGTTTTATTTTTTGTTATAAAACTTTGAATTTTTTTTTACTATTATTTTTTTAGTTTTGAAAGAAATTCTTATTAAAAAAAAAGAATGCTGTTCACTAAAATGGTTAACTTTAACTTTCCTATTCTGGTCAGCAAACAAAAATGTCATTTTGCTAAATAAAACGATCTTTCGCTTTTCACAACGTATTTACTTAAGGTTTATAAGTTATAAAAACGTTATTTAAGCAATGAACACATAATAATTGCAAAATATAACTAAACTTTATTCTTTTTAGTTCTTTAGAATGGGTTTCAACAAAATTTTGTTTTACATAAATTGATTTTAAAGAAAAATAAAATATATGCACCAAATTTGCTTATGAAATCTGTTTCCCCTAAAATTTTTTGTGTAACTTATGTAAAAATGACATCTTACCAATTTACCAATTTCAAAAATCTCACGAAACTCTTCTAAAAAATAAATATTTTAAATAAATCAACTAGACAATATTACTCACTTTTTTTTCCAAATTATAATTGCTTTTTACTGATTTGTTAAACCATGTTATCATAAAAAAACCCTATCATTCAATCAGAATTTCGGGTTTGTTATCGGTATAATAATGTTATCAATATTTAATATTTAATAAAAAAACTTTACTTTGTTAATCAAAACATTTTCTACAATTTATTAAAAAACACAAAATTCATAAATTTATAACGATTTTAGCAATGACTAAACTTTCTTTTTTTTTTTATGCGGTTATTGTCAAGTTTGTATTTTTGCATTAACGCTCAGATTTCGTGTCCTATCAATTTCGTATTGTAAAATTTATTTTACCTCCACTTAATCTCTTTTGCATCTTTGTCGAATTGCTCATTTTGTTCTTCGGAGACGTTGCGCATATGGCTCATACTAAATACTTTTAGGTGAGCTTCCAGCATTTATAGTTTAAAGGATATCCATTACCCCATACAGCCAAATGCTTTTATCAAATTACTCATTAAATCTCTATTTTCATATTCATCATCTTTACCAAAATATTTATAAAAATACTTTAATCAAATTATACATTAAACCTCTAAATCTATATTCATCATTTTTACCAAAAGACCCAGCCAAATGCTTTAAATATTCATTAAATATCTAAATCTATATTCATCATCTTTACAAAAATATCTAGCCAAATGCTTTCAAATTATTCGTTCAATCTCTAAATCTATTTTCATTATCTCTACAGTTGATAAGAAAGCTAATAATATTTATTATTAGCTATCCTTTTTGTTAAACACATTTTTATTTAAGTTTCAGCGCAAACCTCACTTTTTGCCCTCAGATGACTTAGGAAAGAACTCTAGAAGGTACTTAAAAGCGGATATTTAATTATTGAGAGCAATGGAAGACTGTTTCATCAAGTCCAACTTAAGGTCTAGTGATAAAATGAGCATATTTCAAATAAACTAATTGCTTCCACCTAAAACTCTGAGTTCATATTAAGTAAACTATTTGTTGCTCCAGTTTTTTTTGTTAAAGTGGTCTCAGATTGCTCTACTATTTCTAAATTTAATAAGTATCTAATAATTAGAGACAAAAAATTGGAAACTCAACAAATTCACCTTGAACAACAAACAAGACGCAATCATTCTTTTGTGTGCAATAACCTCCTCAGAATAATGTTTATTGCAGAGCATCTAAAAGGGTTTACGCACAGTATTAATATGACTGAATGTGCTAAAAAAATCATTTCCGTTTTCTAGGACAGAATTTAAGTTTTTGATAGACCTATCGATAAATATATATAAGTTTCTGGGTTTTAATGGAACTTGAGTTGCATCAAAAAGTCCAATTAAATTATACTATAAGTGAAAAGCTTGAAAAAGTTTTGTTTTGTTTCCTTTGCTAGATAAATAACTTGAGATTGGACTTGGTTAGACCCAATAACTGTAACTAAACATTTAACTTGTTTTTGATTTGAAATAAAAGAAACTTTCTCACTTAAGAGTAGAGATGATTGGGAACTCAGGCCGAAATTGGTGATTTTTAATTCATTGTGGTTTCTGCCGTAAATACATTTTCTTAGGTCGGAATGCCGTGATTTCTTTTTTTCTTTTCTAAAAAATATGTGACTTAGAATGTGTAAATTAAATTGAAAAATCATTGTTCTACAATGAATTAAAGAACTAAACGTTAAACTTGGTTAAAAAATAACGAAGATCTTAACAAACACAATTTAATTTTGTTTGCAGTAAATTACTACCGTGACGGATCCAGGATTTTTTCATATATATATATATATATATATATATATATATATATATATATATATATATATATATATATATATATATATATATATATATGTATAACTTTATTAATGTTTGTAAACTGCTTCATAATAGAAATAAAAAAGTTATGGAAAGTTCTCTTTATTAACAGTGAAGATTTTCAATCTTCACTGTTAATAAAAGAAATTTCTTTTAAAAAAACAATACTAAATTTTTCTAAATATGAAAACTCTAAAAGCTGTTTAAAAGCTTGAGACTTTGTTATTGAAACAATTTTTGTGCTTTTTATTGTGTCGTTGAACATTTGTTCCATCTAACAGATTGCACCGTATGTTTGCTGCGTTTTTGCCAATTTAAATTTAATTGAGAATGAAGTTTGATCTTTTTAGATTACTGCCATCAACACATGTTTTATATAAAACCGCATTAAATGCAAATTTGTTTGTAAAATCATGAAAACTGGCAAAAATGTTTTCAATAAAATTATGTTATCAACAAATGTTCTTGATTATGTTTTTAACGAAACCATTATTTAAACAATAGGTTTTGATTATGTTTCAACTGAAATAATTTTTTTACTAAAGTTATCTATTATGCTTTCGACAAAAGTTCTGAATTATGATTTAAACGCAGTAATGTTTTCAACAAAAGCTCTTGACTATGTTTTCAAGTTTTTCAAAAGTTCTTGTAGGATTACTTACCTGAATTTGTCCCTTTTTCAGTACCTTTGTTTAAATTAAAGTGATTTTGGAAAAAATATATTTTAAGAAATAACGTTTCAAGACATTCTTTTTAGGCTTTTTTTTATTTTTTATTCATTTATTTCGCCGTTTAATAACTTTTACAATTTTTAAGGTTTATAAATCAAAAAAAACTGGCGGGGCAAGTAAAAGACATTGTTTTGTCTTATCACCGAGCCCCAATCGTACGTATTTACAATAGCCCGGATAATATATTTATACTTTACAAACTATTTATTAAAAATTATAAATGAAAAAATAAATAACAATTAGTTTAAGAAATACTTTAAGAACAATATTCATGTTAAGAGTAATAATCAAGTAAACAAGAAAAACTGAAGGAAAAGTAAAAAAGAAAAACAAAAAATAAATAAATCAATTAAAGAGCACGTATTTTCAAGGGCCACACTGTATACGTATATTTTACAAAGTATTTGTTGAAGAATAAGAAAATAAAATTTATAACAATTTGTAATAAAGTAATATTTAAATAAAGAACAAAAAATTCAAAATAAAAGAGTATTTAATTTATAAAAACCGTTTTATGTATATATATTTTTAACCAATTTAATTAAAAGTAAAATAAATAACAACTCATTAATAATTAAGTAAAATATTGAAAAACTAAGATTTCACCAATAACTTTTAAGATTAGAGGAAACTCAAATAACGAAAAAACTAACAAACAAAAATTGATAAATTGATAAATTCTGAAACATATTTTATATAATTGAATTTTAGTTTAAAAGATGCATTTAAAATCGAATATATTAAAATCCATAAGTAATAACACCTGTTTCGATTCTTTTTTAAACTGATGAATACTAACTTTTTCCGTATTTGCAATATTAGGAAACTGTTTCCACAAATAGGGTCCACGATATTGAATTGAATATTTAATTTGTTTTGAATTATATTTAGGGACAATGTAGTTATTATTTGAAAATTTTGTCGGATATTTATGGTCTACTTTTTCAAAATAGGACTGAAATATTTTAGGAGATAGTCCCATTTTTGTTTTATACATAAACATTAAAACTTGATGTAAGTTTATTTTATAAACATTTAATGCGCCCAGTATACGCAGAAGAGGCTCGCATGGTACAATTTTATCAGCTCCAAATAATTTTCTGCAGGCATGTTTTTGTTTACTGTACAATTTTTTAAATTTTGTATGATTTTTACTTGCCCATGCAATATTACAATAAATCAAATGACAATGAATGAAAGAAAAATATAAACTTTTTAAAGATTTATTATTTAGAAATGGTTTAACCCTATATATCATGGCAATATTTTTTGATAACCTTTTCTCAATGCTTTTTATATGATCACTCCAACGTAAATGTTCATCTAATATTACGCCCAAAAAGTTAACTGAAGTTTCTCTTTTAATGTTAGCGTTATTGATTATTAGATTTGGGAGTTTAATGGGAATATTTTCTAATTTATTTACTTTATGAAATAAAATAAATTTGGTTTTATCCACATTTAGAGACAGTTTATTACTTATAAACCATTTATTAACCTTACCCAACTCTTCGTTAGCTGTTTCAAAAAGTGTTTTAATATCTCTGTGAGAATAAAAAAGATTTAAGTCATCTGCAAAAAGAATACAGTTTAAGAAGTGTGTTGCTAAATTTAAATCATTTATATATTCTAAGAATAATAAGGGTCCAAAAATAGAGCCCTGGGGGATACCACAAGTTACAGTATATGGAATTGTTTGCTTTTACGCATATTGGATGAATTGCATTCTATTGGTCAAATAGCTTTTGAACCAAAGTAAGTTATTATTTTTTATTCCATAATATTCAAGTTTTTTTATTAGTATGTTATGGTTTACAGTATCAAAAGCCTTTGACAGATCAATGAAAACTCCTAATGTAAAGTAGTTAGTACTAAACGCGTTTGTTATTTGATTGACTATATCAATCACTGCATGTTCAATGGAACATTTTTCCTTAAAACCAAACTGTTTTGAGTACAATATATTGTTTTCTGATAAATAATTAAATAGCCTGTTATACATTATTCTTTCAAGCAATTTTGAGAAACACGGTAATATAGATATAGGTCTATAATTAGAAATAATAGAGTCATCGTCAGTCTTAAAAACTGGTATGATTTGTGCAATTTTTAATTTTTCCGGGACAATACCTGTTTTAAAAGAAAGATTAAAGATGTGAAACAAAAGAGGTTCAAATATATGATAAACAGATTTTACAACATTAACGTTAATTTTATCAAATCCAGCACTTTGGTTGTTTTTAAGATTATAAAAGGCAGTTCGCAATTCAATTAATTTAAGATTAGGTTCATCCATAACTTTATCGTATTTTTTTAAATAAGACTCAAATGAAATTGAATTCAGAGGAATTATTGATGCCAAATTTGGACCAGCATTAATGAAAAAACTGTTTATTTTTTCAGCAATAATTGATTTATCATAAATATTTTTATCATCAACTGTTAATTTTTTTGGCAGAGTGTTTCTCGCATAACTATTTTTGCCAATTACTTCTTTAATTACATTCCAAGTTTTTTTGGTGTTTCCGCTTGCTTTGTCTAATAGTTTTGCATAATAAAGCTTTTTAGAGATTTTTTTTGTTTTTTCGAATACATTTTTGTAGTTTTTATATGTCATTTCGTTTTTATAAGTTTTTTTTTTAAAGTATTTATCATATAACTTTTGTTTTCTTTTTGAGGATTTTAGTAACCCATTAGACATCCATGGAGTCATAACTGTTTTTGTGTTCACTATAATTTGTTTTTCAGGAAATGCTGTTTCATATTGCTTGCAGAATTGACTTAGAAATAGATCATATGAGTTGTTAGCATCATTTGATTGCAATACCAGATTCCAATCAACGTTGTTTCTTAAAAGGTTTTGAAACTGTTTTACAGAGTTTTCATTGATCTGTTGCCTAAATATGGTAGTTTTAGAAGGAATGTTGTTATTTATTATGTCATAAGTAACTAAGAATGTTGGGAAATGATTTGATAAGTCAGTTTTGATTATACCTGTGTTAAGACGGTTATTATGAAAGTTATTACTTATTATATTATCAAAAAGTGTAGAAGAGTTGTTAGTCACTCTAGTTAGCTTGTTTATTGTGGGAATTAAGTTACTTTGAAGAAGAGTGTTTATAAAATTTTTTACATTATTATTTGAAGCATGTTTTTTTAGGTCAATATTTAGATCACCAGCCAAAAAGACATGATCTGGCGTTTTATTGATAGCTGTTATAAATGATTTCAGATGAGTTTTATATTTTTTTAAACTACCTGATGGTGGTCTATATGTCGCATTTACAATTATGTTTTTTTGTGTTTTTATTTTTTAATTCAATACATAATGACTCACAATCTATTTCATTCACACAGAGATCATTACGTAAACTATAATTAATTGAGTTGTGGATAAAAATACTTACGCCCCCACCAATACCAAAGTTACGTGGTTAGTAAACTGATTTGTAGTTAATTAGTTCAAATTCCGAATTTGTTTCACCACACTTACACCATGTTTCCGTAAGACAAATAAATTTAAAGTCATGTTTTAATTCATTCAACAAAAACTTAAAGTTTTCAAAATTTTTTTTTAAACATCGAACATTAATGTTTAAAATTGAAAAAAAAACTTCCTTTTTTTGTAGATATTGGAAAGATTCAAAAACTGTATAGTATTGACTTTCAAATATTTGTTGATTAAAATTATCAGAGTCATCTTCGTCCCTGAGAATGATATTTTCATCAAAAAATTTAATTATTATGTTTTCTTCCATTTTTTGTTTTTGTTTTAAAAAAAAATAATATAAAATAATTATAATAGAAAATAAAAAGGATTTGTATAAACACAAAATTGCAAATAAAACAATAAAACTTAATTCTTGCTTTCTTGGCACGGTTTTTTTGATACCCAATCGCGCACAATTAGCTTATCATACGATATATATGCAAATTTTCCCAGCTGCCTTTCAGTTTTCATTCTTTTTCTCAATTCTTTTCTTATTACATTAGTTTTGTAGCAAAAATCTTCATTAATGAAAATACTTTCACCCTTTAATTTAAAAGAATTTTTTAAAACTTCCACTTTAACTTTGTAATCTAAAAGTTTTATCATGATTGTTCGTGGTTTTTTTGCATCTTTACGTCCGCAGCGATGCGCTCGTTCAATTTTAACTTTTTTTACCCTTAAAGTCTGTTCAAACAGTTTGATCACTTTTGTTTCACTTTCCGTCAATGTTTCATTTTAGTTTTCTTTGAGTCCATTAAATCTGGGATTATTTCTTCGTGACCGATCTTCAATTTCTCTTAGTTTATTTTTAAGGTCGGTACACTCTATATTTTTGTGAGCTACATTTTTAGAAACTCTTTCTTTCTCGATAGATTCAATATTATTTTTAATCTTTTTTTCAATGAGTTCTTCGTAAATATTTAGGCTTTCTTTTATATCAAATACATGACTTTAAGAACGTTTTCTTCTTGTTGTTTTATTAGTAACTATATGTCTTTCTTATACTCAGCGAACATTTCTCTAAACATATTTCTTATTTCACTAATTGTAACTGCCATATTTAACAATTAAATTGATAGCAAATGTTAACTTTAAAAAATTTTTTTTTAAATTTGTTAAAAAAAAACAACAAACGTCTTTGCAATAAAACACGTCTGTTCGCCGCAACTTTGAACGATTAAGGCTTCTTTAAGTACACCACATTTCACACACGGAAGTTTGTATATGTTATTCCTATTATATATAAAACAATATAAATGACAATTAATAATTTACTCTTATTTAATCTTTTAAATATAAATACCTTATAAACAACGAATAGTTAACGTTTGCAAATTTATCAAAAAATATATTAAATTTGAAACTGAATCACGCATAAAGGAAAAAATTTTTAGTGCATAAGTAAATTTAAATCTGTCCATTTACAATATATAGAGTGTTCAGTATCACACTTTATCATAGAGTGACATCAGTTGTTCAAATGTAGTTTACACATAGCAACGCGCAGATATCACGCACGGATATTGCATATTAGTCAATTTTATGCAGTTTTTTATACGAAAGTAATATGCTTGTTAGTGTTTCAAATGAAAAATTATATATTTAGAATTCAAAATTCACACTATTTTGTTATACTTCTACTTTATACTATTTTACTTTTTTGTTATACTTATACTTGAAGATAATTATAGTAGAATGCATATATCCTAAAATCCTAGAGTCTACGTACAAAACAAGGAAAAAGAAAAATCACGCACAGAAACGGAAATCCTCTACCTTTTTAGAGATTAAATTAAACAATTAATCAAGAAATTAGCTGTTTTTAATAATAAAACAAATTCTGTCGAGCCATTATGCTTTGATAAATTAAATAATTATAAAATAAAATAATGAATATAAAATACCAAAGAATAAATTAGCAACTTTTGACACCTAATATTAAAAAGCTAAATTAAAAAAAGCACATATCAGTAAATGTCTCAAAACTTTCAAAAAAGCTTAAATGAAATGAAAAAAGCAAAACAATTTAAAAATTATTCATTCTCTTTTTTTCATTCATTGTTTATCCTTCCTTGTTTTACTTCTTCCTCATTTTATTTGACAAACTAATTTTTATGCTGAAAACAAATTATTTAATCAGTGCACTTGCGCCCTGTTAAAAAAAACTTGTTCTAGAACATCTTATTTTTAGTTTAAATTGAAAAAAATGGTGTTTATCAATAAAGTGAGTTTTGTTGAATTTTAACTAACTAACAGCTAAAAAGCTTAGAATGATAAGCATGCATGAGCAGCATCTATTTCTTATAGAGAATAAAAAGCCTATTTATAATAGATGACATTATAAAGACTCTGAAATTACTATCTTACTAACTAGACTAACTATTAACGGCTAAAGAATCTGAAATTAATTACAAAAAATATACGCACGACATCTTTGATATAACCAAATTAATAGTTATGCTTTTACAACAATGATTTTTTATTTGCAAAGAAGACTTCTTACTTTTTTTTTTTTTCATGCATCTGCTTACTTGTTTAGATAAAATACTTTTTTACTTTGTGTGGTATGAGAGATGCTGCACTTTTTCATGGATATAGTAAAACTTTTTCATAGATAAAATGAAAACAGTAAATGCGTATCGTTGAATAATAAAATATATTATTCATAAATCTCATAAAAACACTTTTCATAAAAGCAAATGTTGATTTAGATGTGGACATGGCCTACCATATTATAATATAGTAGTGTCTACATTTAAATCAATTATTGCTTTTATAAGGGGATTTTTGTAAAACCATACTATATAACAATATTACTAAATTGTAATACAACAATATAATATTAAAATATAATTATTATATGTAACAATATAATTATTATATGTAAACCTTGATGTAGATTAATAGCAACTACAGCGATATTTTTATGTTAAAAAAAAAAAAGTAAATTTAATAATTAAAATTTAAAATGTAAATCTGCAAGCCAAGACAAGTTACCAAAAACTTCGTAAACCTTTAAATTTTACTCTAGTTTAATTAGTCAACGTTTATTATAAATCTTAAATGTGTTCAGGTCATGAAAAAAGTTTGAATTTAAAGTTTAAATTTATCATTTATAAGAAATGACAAAATGAACATGGCATTAAAAATGAGATATTTTGTTAAAAAAAACTTCATAACATTAGAGGTCGTCCATAAATTAGGTCACACTTTAGGAAGAGGGGGAGTTAGGTGACTTTGTGACGATATGTTGCGAGGTAAGGAAGGAGGTTCCCAATTTTGTGACATTTTTTTTTATCAGTTAATAATCTAGAGAGGACTTTCTTTTAATAAAAGAGTCTGACCAAACCACAACCCTCAGTTAATGTGTCTACATGTTGATTGTAAAATTGACTACGCCTAAATCTTACTTGAATGTTTACACTCAAATTAATTAATGTTTTTAATATAATTTATATTGTTAACATCTCATAGCATGTATAAAAAGTATATATATGTATAAAAAAAGCTATATAGCTATACACACACATATATATATATATATATATATATATATATATATATATATATATATATATATATATATATATATATATATGTATATATATATATATATATATATATGTATATATATATATATATATGTATATATATATATACATATATATATATATATATATATATATATATATATACATATATATATATATATATATATATATATATATATTATATATATATATATATATATATATATATATATATATATTATATATATATAAATATATGTATATATATATATATATTTATATATATATATATATATATATATATTGTTTTTTAAAGACGGAGAGATTCTTTGAAATGCAAACATAATAATTATATATATATATATATATATATATATATATATATATATATATATATATATATATATATATATATATATATATATATATATATATATATTTTGTTTTTTAGAGACAGAGAGAATCTTTGTAATACAAAAATAATAATTATATACATATATATATATATATATATATATATATATATATATATATATATATATATATATATATATATATATATATATATATATATATATATATATATATATATATATATATATTTATACATTTTATTTGTTTTTTTGTTTTTTAGAGACGGAGAAAAAGTAAAACCTTAAAAGACAAAATTGACGCACATTGTCATTGCCAATCTTACCAAATTGTTTAATTTTTTTTATTGTTTATAAATATTTTGATAAGATTTTGATAAAGAACAGTTTTCATTTTCGCCATGGAATGATTGTGATTATCTTATTGAGATATTAATCATTGGTTAAATTTTTTTTTTTTTTAATTAATTTTTAAGCACTTGTTATATTTAATTTCTTTCTAATTTATGGAAGTTGTAACAATGATATATTATTTAATTTGATGTCTAACTTGTTGGAGTTTATTGGATAAAAAAAAAACGCTTTTTTTTGTTTATAACCATAGTCCGCAATTTGTAAAACGGGCAAAAGCTGAAGCTGTCGTGTGGAAGAAAAGTTAAAATCGAAAGTCAAAAATTTCCAATAAATTTACGATAGTTCAAAAACACGTTTTTTTAATTATAAAATACTTATAAAAGTTTTTTTATAAGTCTATGTTTATTAAAAAGTAATAAAAGTTTATATCATAAAAATGGTTCAAAATAGTATGACGTTTACTTTTCTATTCAAAACTTTAATCTCTTTTTGATCGAAAATAAATTAAGGAAACATAAATTATTATTTTACAAGTATTCTACTTTCCTCTCAACCTTTTACATAAAAAGTATTTAAATTTAGAATATATTTACTTCATTTAAGGAAAGAAAAGCCAAAAATAACAGTTAACAAAAAAGGGCAAAAGTGGCTTTACTTTTCGAATCGAAGTTAGACATCTAGTTTATAATTGGGTTCTAAACTTTGAATTGACAATAATCATAGAAAAGCTGCAAATTTATATTGCAATATAGATAAAAAAATACTATACTTCCCAGTAAGCACACAAACGTTTATTAAACGTCGAAACAACGTTTAGATTAAGGGTTTAGATTTGGTCGATAATACGTTCAGAATGAAATCCAGATTAACGTTTAGATCAAGCCTCCATAAAACGTCGAGATTACAACGTATTTTCGACGTCTATTATAGGGTTAATAAAGGCATATAAAGCGTATATTATACGTATATAAAGCGTTTAGATTTAGTTCAATTAACGTATATAAATTGTTTAGATTTAGTCTAATAAACGTCTAAAACGTGTTTAGATTTAGTCTAATAAATGTATATAAAGCGTTTAGATGTAGTCTAATTGAACGTATATTTAACGTTTAGATTTAGTCAAATAAACGTATGTATATTGTTTAGATTTAAATCTAATTAAATCCAACCTAATATATATATATATATATATATATATATATATATATATATATATATATATATATATATATATATATATATATATATATATATATATATATATATATATATATATATATATATATATATATATATATATATATATATATATACACACACTTTATATGCTTTTCCCAAATATACAAATATTTTATATACTTATATATTATTTATAACTTTTTATAATTTACTACTTTTATACTATATATACCCATTATAAACTTATAAATTACGCTATAGTTTGGATTTACCTTACAAATAGCAGAGGGAAGGGGGGGGTCCTTAAACTATATTTGTTTGTTTCAATAACTCTAAAAAATTTATTCGCATTATCCATTATGCCTTCGCACTAGCAATATTACAGTTAAAATTTATAATATCAATTTACGTCTAAAAAAAATCCATTTTGCAAGAACGCACCTAAACAAATATTTTTTGTAAATTTAATCTCATTTAGCAAAAAATAAAAGTTTACATTAGTATTAAGTTAAAGATTACTAATAAAATTATTAAACTTATAAAAATGTATTTTGGATCACTGTGTCCTCTGGTTTCTCAAAAATCTTTCTAATATACCGTCCAACGAAAGTTCATCAAGCGCCGGTTCTTGTTCATCGTGCGCCAGTTCTTTGTTCATCGGCCTCGGTTCTTGGGCAACATCATCATTCATATTCGTCTCCTGATTGTCTTATTTCTTAACCTGATTTGTAACCGCAAAAAACTATTTTAATTAAAATAATTTTAATGTACATTCATAAAATAAAATTAGAATTACACAGAACAACTTTACATATAGAGGATTTTCTGAATGGAAGTTTCCAAAATTTCCTGTACCATCCATGTTTATTTTTGACAAAAATAAACATGGAAAATTTCGAAAGTCGCGCCATATCATATGCAGTGGCTTTTACCAGCTCTGTTCAACCAAATTTCTTTAGCAAATGTAGCTAAATTAAACTAATATGCATCTAAATTAAAAAAATTAAAAAATTTATTTATTAAACCTTAATTAATGCAAAGATGAGTACCTACTGCTACACTATCCAACTAACGCTTACAAAATGAATTTAAACTGTTTATAAAACTTACGAAAAAAGTTCTTGCAGCAGGACTTTCATAACGAGAGACCAGCAACTCATATTTTTTAACTGTGTCAATGTTGCAATCAATAATTTCTAAAACATCTGAGTCCATTAAGTTGTTGGCATTTTGGAAGGTAGATTGTCGCGATAAGAGTTTTTAACTTTTTAGCTTCCGACACTCGTTTATTATTTATTATTCAGTCGTTTTGCTTTCAGTTGTTGCAAGGAAGTGAATCTTGTAAACGCATATAAATTAATTATTTAGCCAATAAAAAATAATTTTTTAATAATTTTTTTTATTTCGTTTTAATTATGCCTATTTAAACCGCGTGATATAAGCTGTTATGTGAGTCTTCTGACCAATGGCTATATTGCTATATTACAATATAATACACGTTTATTAAACGTCGATCAAACGTTTAGAATAACAACTTATATTAGTCAATATTGTAAACGTTTGATTGACGTTTAATAAACGTATAAATTAAAAGATTTAAAGCGTAGATTTTAAATCTATAAATGTTTACGTTTAATTAAGGTCGATTAAAGGTTTACAATATTGACTAATGTAAGTCGATATTCTAAACGTTAAATCGACGTTTAGTAAACGTATATATAAAAAAGTTTGAAATATACATTTCAAATCAAGCGTCACTTTTTAGTCAATAATAGGTCGCTAAACGTTTTATCTATTTTTCGACCGATTTCGATTAAATATTGACCAATTCTCAACCATTCTGTGTTTACTGGGTTTGTAAATATAATTTTTTTTGACCGTGATTCAAGCATTTAATGGTTTCTAGTTTCCTTATGTCTTTGTCTAGTTCAGGGTTTAATTCTTGTTAAATCATTAGTTAAGATTAAAAAAAGTTTTTTTCTGTTAGAAATTAGATATTAACTTTTTTTCAGTTAGCGAGAAGCAAAGAGTGTTATGAGATGGCTGAAATATAATTAGAGTATTTATAAAAATATATTTATTACTTATTTCTAATTCCGTAATTAACCTTTAACAATATATGCACCATTATTTTCAATAAAACTTAATGAAGCTTAAGAAGGGAAAGAAATGTAGCTTGGATTTATTACCATAATTTGACTGCTACTTTATGATTTAGAACAGTTTTTCGGATTGTTCTCATGTTTATCAAACTGATCGCGAATGTTTTCCACATACTGATAGAGTAACATAGAAAAACCCAGACAAGTGCTGCGAGACACATTCGCCTTTTATACATAGAGAGAAGTAAAATGCAAATAAATAAATAAATAAAATTGAGTTTAATAGAAAATTTATTGTCGTTATAAAGTATTTTCGCTAATCTAAACTTATTCTCCGGCATTAATGAAAACCAACACTTAAATCTTCTTACTAAGACTTTTAGCTTACAGTTGTTGTTCCAGCTTTTAAAGGTTCAGGTAATGGTGTTAAATATTCATCAAGTAGTTATGTTAAATTTTATAGTTATATGTTAAATTTTGTATATATGTTAATATATATATGTTAAATTTTATAGTTTTTTTAAATTTTGCTTATATATTTGCTATATTATATAATAAAATATTGTAAAATATTATATAATGCTTAGACTTGCTAAATTGCATATAACATTTTAGCAATTTTAGGCATTTTAACACATCTTAATATTTTCTATTTCTTTATTCTGATTTTTTTTTTTTTTGAATTACTAGTTATTATTTTACTATATATATTTATATGCGAATAATTTATCTACACGGACATACACACAAAAAACAATACACATACCGCTCCAAATGACGGATAATAAATGAGCCACTTAAGTAAAAACTTTTCATTGCTGATTTTCACCAGTATAGATTTTCAAACTGACGCAAGATGCTTTAAAAGGATTTCATCAGTTTCGACATTTTTGTAAATAAAATCAGCGAAGCTAAACAATCACACTTCTAACTGCTCCGGTCAGATGTTGCTGAAAATAATTTGTAAACTATTATTATAAAGATGTCGAAAATATAAACTAAAGAATAAAAACAAAAATGTCATAAGGAAGTTGTCAATTTTTTGCCATATTCAAAAAATTCAATACAAAAATTTTAACCTTTTTGCGAAGAGTGAACAGCACTGCAGTTCATAAAATCTTTTTGAGGAGCCTTGAAGTAGAATCAGTTTTTTGCTATAACGGCGTTTATACGTTAGAGTTATTATAGTAAAAAGCTTTTTCATAAATGTTGGATTTAGACAATGGATTTAAAAATTTCTATCAAAAGAAATCTCAAACTTCTTCGATGGGTTCTTGGACTGTTGGTCAGACAAATCAAACGTTTTATAAACTATACTTATAAGTATAAAAGGTTTTATTTGTAAAACTCTGACTAGAGGTTTTTATTGTATACCCTCTTAATGAATCATGATCCAAGTTCGTTATTTTACACACAGTCATGTAGCTGTTTTAACTCAACCGTGATATGGTTTCTTGACCTTATAAGCTGTTTCATGTCATTTAATAAATCATAAAAACATCATAAAGCTCAACATAATTTTTTGAAATAGTCTAATTTTATAATTGGTGGTTATGGAATTTACGTAAGAAAATTGAACATGCATGGTGTCGTTATAGAAACTAATGTTGTAATATATTTAGTTATTGATTAGATAAAAAACATTTAACTTTTATTATCGATTATTTTGCGAAAAGCTCTGTTTGACTCGTGCTTGCCTAAAACCAATCTAAACCCAGTTAAATATATACAAAGATTGATGAAATATAAATAACAAAATCAACAACTGACTAATTACAAAATGCTGAAAAAAGTAGTAACAAAACTGCAACTTGAATTACTCTGCTATATGATTACTTATGCTTAATAATTAGTTGCGAAATTTTTTTTTTCTTTTTAATTTTGATTTTAAATTTAAATCAACAGCTAAATAAAATACTGAAAAAACACAAACTCCACATTTTATTTTTTTAATATGCAGGACTAAATATTCCTAAACTTAAAATAAAAGTGCGATAGAAATTTCAATAAAAGGTGTACGCTAATGTGAACATTTTCTTTTAAAGTATTTGAACCATTAAACCTTTGTTTCTACAAATCATATGCATATCTGAAATCTTAAAAAAAACGTCACAATTGCAAACATGTTTTGATAAAAAATTTTTTTGTTTTTTTTTCAGAAAAAAGAATTGATGTACTTTTAACGTTCTCCTAAATTTGTTTTTGCGCCTAATCTTAAATAAACTTAATTGACTAACCTCTCCAAATGGCCGACAGACTCCGATCTACTCCATAAAGTAGAAGAAAACAACCCAGACAGAAAGAAAACAACCCAGGCAGCAAGAAGAAAGCATAGAATAAAGCATAGAAGAAAGCATAGAAGAAAGCATAGAAGAAAGCATAGAAGAAAGCATAGAAGAAAGCATAGAAGAAAGCAAGAAGAAAGCATAGAAGAAAACAACCCAGACAGCAAGGATATACTGGTTCGATAATGGCTAGCCTATGCCAGCGATTTCATTACAGGCCCGATAAAGGTCCGGTCAGATCTGGAAATCCATAACAGGGCCATTGTTGAGTCTCTATAAAATTGCCTGAGCTGGGTAGCCGCAAAAAAGCCATTATTGGTACAACTAAGGTTTGCCGAAGCAGAACAACAGAGACTGGGCCGATACTGGCCCATCAGTTGTAAAATCAAATTAATAATGATACAATCAAGAGCATTTACGTTTACAGTGCAGATTTTCGCATCCATCTTGAAAGTCATTTTTTCCACTTTTCATACAAATATATCTAAGAACTTTATTGTTTAAAAAAATACTTTCAGGTGAGAATCTATTCTGTTGTTTTATATTCTACATTGCGTTCATAATAATTTCTAGATGAATTTTAAAAATTAATATTTTATAAAAGGAAATTTATTGTATACAACTTCTAAATAAATTATTGTAAGTTAGTTCTTTTGTTAAATAAATAAAGTTTTGTATAGGATCTATTGTTAGACTACAAATCACATAATGATCATGTTGTATCAACATTGTTTACAAGTCTATTTATCTCAAACGTAACTATTTACATCAAATATTAACCATTAAGTTGGTTTAATGTTTGAATTAATTTTTTTTTGCCAAGCTAAACTGGTTAGAGAAACTTAAAACCTAATTTATTGAAACAACGGCAATTAAAGAATGATAGATATTGATAGAAACTGATAGAAATGTTAGTTTGATAGAAAAGGAAATATATTAAATATATGTATATTATTGTACAGATTATTTGAATAATTTTGCTTTATTTAATTTTCTTTTTGTTGTAATAATCTTAACTTTTTTTTAATGTGTTAATAACACTCAAATATAATTTGAGTGTTATTAACACATTTATCTTTTATATTGTTATTGTTCAATAGGAATAATATTAAGATAAAATCTTCTTTATAAATATAGCTTAAGAATATTATAGTGTTATGCAAAGTTGTTGAAATCAAAAAATGGATACCTAAGTGTTATTAATATATGAGGCATTAGATAGGAAAAGTTATCAAGTCTATATATTTAGATTTGGGCATATAAGTGTTTTTAGCAAAATAATTTGAAAAATTTGTTGTGGAGTTTATTTTTTTTTTTTTTTTTCTAGGAGTTTAATCAATATTTGATATTTTTATCTAAATAAATTTGGTAATTTGTTTACTTATAAATACAATAAATAAATATAAATTACTCAACAAAGTTGTGATTATTAGTGAATAGTCTGACAAAAGTAGATGACTTTACCAGCTTTTCACAGTTTAGTTTTTATTTATTGAAGAGTTTTAAAAATATAATTAAGTTTTTTGCTTTCACAACTTCTAGTTATAAATGGTTTCATTTGTCGGCTATTCTATTTATGAAAAAATTATGTTGGCTGTTTGATTTTTTAGATTGTTGCTTATATGTTATTTATTGTTGTCTTTTGTAACAGAATTTTTTTTAAAGATTTGAGCATTATACCAATTTATTACATCCAAGTCATTAATAATTCTGTACATTTGTATCACATCACCTCTTGATCTTCTAATTTTTAATGTGGAGAAAAAGGTTTATCAGTGAGTTTTTACATAATAAATTTTTTAAACTATATGTTGGAGTTGTTTAATCATAATAATATGTTTACGTATATGTAAACTCCTTAATGGGTTCAATATTCAAGGCGAGGTCTAAATAATGATGTAAGTAATAATGTTATATTTCTTTTTTCTAATTATTTTAAGAAGTATTTGATTCGCCCTAATGTCAAACTTCCAAAGTCATTTTTTCTTCATAATTTCATTTTTAAAACGCTTTTATTAATCGTTATAAAGAAATGCCAATAATACTTTTTCTTATTTTGTTATTTTATATGAAAACACCTCAAAGTAAATAATTTCAATTATTAGATTTAATAGTATTGATGTTTTGTTTTTAGAGATTGTTTGTGATGAATAATGTTTCACTTCATAAAAGTAGCAAATAATAATGAAGCTATGGCAATAGACATAATGTTGAAACAAAATGCCAAATCTCAAGTTAAATGGTTCATCTAAATCTGGTAAGTTTACACTTAATCAAATAAGTTATTAATATTTCTGTGTTCAGTGTTTAAGTGAAGAAAAAGTTTTGTTCCCTTATTTTTAATATTATTAATGACTAGGATTACTGTGTTTTGTAAAATAGCTTCTGTATATAAAAATATTTAGAAAGATTGAGAGACAAGTAATTTTTTTCTTTTTCTTTCTATTTATTCAAAACAAGTTTGACGATAAAAGAATGAATAAAGTAAATAAAATACATACAATAAGAATTACAAACTTTGTTAACTTTAAAATAAGTATGTAGATGCTCGCAGAAGATCATAAGAACTTGTCATCAAGAACCGCTTTAACAGTTTTTATATAAAAAATAGTTTCCTAATACATATGTAAATATTCACCCATAAATACATATATAATTATTTAGTCACATATAAATAAGCAAACATATTAGTATATATACTTATATATACTATTTAAATTACATTACTTATATATACTACTTAAAGTAAATTATATCTTTTTCCGTTCCCTTGCTGACAAGTTTGTGTTGCAGTTAGAAACAGGTTTCATCTGTATATTGTCAATAATGAAAAACATTATATTAGAATTTCAATTTAAATATTTTAAATAATGCTAAATATTAAAGGTTCAATCTTAAAAATTTTAATGATAATGCGCATCTTTTTTAAAATGTTTAAGATGCTTTAAATTGTAATCATATTGTGGCAACATTTTTATGTCATCTGTTTATAATAAAATGATAAATTTATTTTTTCACAGCGTGTTATGTACTTGAAATTATGAAATTGTTAATGGAGTTTTGGTTCATAATAATCCAAGTAACGCATGTTTTAATAAATATATTTTTAAGTATCTTGCATTTTTTTGTAATTGTAAAATTTTATTGCGATATTCGTTACATTTTAGTTCACAAAGTTATAATAAGATCCTTAACTTAAGTCTATGAAATTATGGTTTGATGTTAAAGGGTTAAACTTTTTCGTCGATAATAAAAGCAATTGTTATTGTAACATGGTAACCGTGTTGTTTATATGCTGTGACCATTATATATATATATATATATTGTTACTATGTTGTATAAGTATATATGTAATAAAGTATATATGTATTTATAAAGTTTATAAATTATTTAGTTGTGCTTATGTTTATTTTTATTTTATTAACGTTAACACGGATGTAACCACTAAAGAAGAAATTAACGCTACAAATTGAAGCAGAAATTTATAACGAATCATGTTGACAATAGAATATGAATCGCATAAAAGCATCATTGTCGAATGGTTGTGAATCAAATCTTTGCATAATAATTGCTTTTTGTCGCGTAAATACATATTTTGAAATTTAAGCCTGTTTCTTAAATTTATTAATAATAATTAAATTGTCAATGATCATTTGTTTAATTCAATTCATTATCCTTAAACTAATGAAAAATAGGCCGATTTTTAACCAAAAAATTACAGTCGATTCTGCTATAGATAACTTTAAATAATTAGGAAGTCTAAATATAAAGGAAAATATAGGGACTACAAATGGGATTGCCCGAAAAAAATCCATAACAATCCCATGCGTGACCCAGTTAGTTAACAAAGACAAAATCACAATGGCGCAATGTAAAACTGGCTAATCGTTGTTCTGCCAGTTCTTGTCCTCCACTGGCTAGCCGCTGTTTTGCCATCACTGGCTAGCCACGGCTGGTCCATGAAAAAACCTTAGAGCAAAACGGAGCTTCGCCAAAGTCGGCAACCATAGCCGGTCCAGCACGGCAGCCTATACAGGAAAAATAACTCTCACTATTGCTACCCTTCTCGGGTTTCAAAGAAAAAAAGTAGCAACAGTGAGTGCTAAATTGAAAAGTACGACATTTAAGTTTTAAGTGCAAAAGCAATGTTTTTCAAGAAAGTAGAAAGTAGAAATTATTGGCTAATGTAATAAGAGGTAACAACTTTTGTAATGAAGAATATTATGCAATATTTAGGTGTCATTTTACTCTTGGATTGGATACAACAACACAAAAGGTATATATTAACAGCTATCACTTATTATCAAAATAAAAATGCCAACGTATTGCTCTTGATCAATTAGCTAATGGAACACCAGATGTAAAATATATACAATTTTTATTAGCCTATGCTAATTATATAGCTTTTATTTATTCAAGTTTTCACTCAACTTTTTTTTTATGATAGCTGTTGCTTGATTATGTAAAAATGATTACGACCCTAAATGATGTGTCTGCTTAGCAAACTTTGAGCATATTAGTAGTGATTAGTTAAATAAAAGTGTTTGGCATAAAATAAAAGATTTCAAATCAGGCCCGCCTACGCTTTTTTGCAGTAAAATATATTTTTTTATGCTTGATTTATAACTGCTTTATCAATGCAACTTTTTTTTGTCTTACCCAGTGGGCACGGTACGTTTTTAAAACGTTTTGAAAACGTTTTTGAGACGTTTTATAAGGTTTAAACCTAATAAAAACGTCTAAAGAATGCTTCAAAAACGTACTGTGCCCACTCGGTATTGCCGTAGAAATTTTCTTCAATTGTCAATACAAAAGATATAAATTTCTATAGTAATGCTATAGGAAAATCATCAAGTGCAACCATTTGCTACATTTCCTACTAGAAGTGATCTAAAAAAAAAGTCAACATTATCTTGGTATTTAAGATGACTAATCTAGAAAAAATTTAGTAATGCGGTCTATACTCATAGCGCATTGAAAGTAATGAAATTTGCAAAATGCTATTGGAAGTGATGAAATTTGCAAAATAGATACCGCATGTAATAATACTTGCATAAAAGGTATCGCAAATGACTAAACTTGTAAAATATATCGTTGAAGTAATTAAACTCGTAAAAAGGTTTCTCTAATTATAAAACTTGCAAATAAAGCCAGTTTAAACACCTCACCTAATTTTTTTAATTTAAATTTTTTCTATTTCATAAATGTTTGATATTTTTATGTTTTAAAAAGCTTTTTAGCAAACTATTTTGTATGTTTTCATATAAAGTCAAAAGCATTTGACTTAGAATGATGTTTGGGCAAGTGTTGTGAATTGCTAAATTGTTTCGAAAGGCGGCTCTGACTTACCTTTACATAGTGTCTATTGTGCAGTAACTACTATGCAGTTTTATTTATTGAAATAATCATTATAACTATTTTTTTAATTCAAAACTAAAACAACTGTTTAAAGTAATGGTACAAATCTAAAATGCTTCGGTACAAATCAAAATGAAAATGAAGTTTGCAATTATTATTATCATTATTATTATTGTTATTGTTATTACTATTATTTTGCATTATTACTATAATAATTGCATATATCATTATTATTTGTTTAACAACCTTTTCTTTTTCTTTTTTTCTCTTATTTATGTTTTTTATGTCTTTTAGGTGTCATACCATTGACTAGTTTGTAACTATATGGGTGATATTCAAACAAATTTTATAAAGTTACGATTAGCATTTGTAAATTTTTATTGATATGGTGAAAACAATAAAAAAAAGGCTTTTTTAATAGTAAAAGAGAAAAAGAAGAGAAAAGATAAATATAAATATTAAAGATAAAACCAAATTATAATAACAAATGAATAATTATTTATTTTATGTGCATAGTTATAGTTTGTTAACAAGCTTAAAACTCATCTTTAAAAAAACGCACATAAAAAGTCATACAAAAAGTAAGAAAAGAAAAAAAAAAGGAAAAAAAAATTGGAATGAAAAAAAAAACGAAAACAAGAATACTTGTTAAACTTAAAGATAAAAAAGAAAATTAAAAGAAAACAAAGAAACGAAAGTAAAGTAAACAAATAAAGTAAAAAAATTAAAAAATTAAAAGAAATAAAAAGAAAAAAAAGAAGAATTAAGTAAACTAAGAAAAAAGAAAGAAGAAGGAAGAAAAAGCAATAGTAGAACTAACAAAACAAAAAAGAGCAAAAGTCTTCCCTCGCAGAGTCTTAATTTATTTAAAAAAATATATTAGCCTATTAAGTTTATTGAAAATCGCGCGTAAAGGAGCTTAGTATATCCTACTTCTGTATTTTAAATATGTTATGCGTTGCGTGATTTATGGACAATCCCTTGCGTTACAGGAGAAATAAAAATGTGTTTTAACTAAGACTTCTTATTTAAAATCTTAAATGCAAAAACTTAACATTTAATATTCTTCCACATATACTATTTAAATACTTAAGTTTTTTAACTAAACTTTAGAAAAAAAAATTTCACGATTTTGTTAACTTACGTTACATAAAAATTGCAAAAGTTTGTTTGTTTTTTCTTGAAATATATATATTATACAAACTATAAAATCTGACCAACAATAACTTGAACATGTTAGGTCCATTTTCACGCTAAATTAATTCCGATTATGCAAATAAATTCATGGTTAAGTTAACATTTTTCAATGATTATGCGACATTAAGAAAAAACAGAACTTTCCGAAGCATGAAAATGATTTAAATAAATTATTTTTAGTACTTAATGTATTTTTTAATTAAACTTTCATGTGTCTACATCAATATTCATTTGCAAAAAGTTGACAAAAAAAAGGAATAAAATTTGAATACTTTTTCATTTTCCGCCGTCGAATTGCCCATGCATATAGGATTTTTTGTCAAAAACTTTATTATGAAAGTTTAAGCTCAATTTTATGTCTTCGATATCTTTTACTATTGTCTTTATTTTGTTTGCATTTTCTTTTGAGTTTTCTTCTTCTTCGTCAAGTCTCTCGTTAATTATTTTTGTTAATCCAATATTTATAAATATTTGTTGATGTTGTTTAAGCATCGTTTCCAGTTCTTTTCTATATTCTAAAATCATTTCCTTCAGCATTTTTTAACTTCTACACGCGTAACTGACATTTCAGATTTATCTTTTATTTTATCAAGTTATATACCCAAAGATACTTTATATATTTTGACGGAAAATGTTTTTTTCCATTATTTTTAATTTTAATATTATCAATAGTTTTTTGAGGGGAATGAAAAATAATGTATTCAGTTTTATTGAGATTAAATAAAATAGGATTACTATTAAACCAGTTACATAAACAATGAAGATCTTGATCAACTATTTTACAAAGTGTCGTAAGTGATTTGTTGATGTATAAAAGATTAGTATCATCAGAATAATGGTGTAGCTTATAATTTTTGTATGTAATCCTTTAATGAACAAAATAAATTATTTGTATTTATTAAAAACAATAAGGGTTCAAGAACGAATCCTTGTGAAACGCCATATTTAATAACTTTATGTGTGGATTCAAACCCATTAATTGAAACACACTGTGTGCGATCCCTAATATATGAAGAAAACCAATGATTAGCAATACCACGTGATCCGTAGTAGTTTAATTTTTTTAATAAAATGTTGTGATCAACCGTTTCAAAAGCTTTTAAAGATCTATCAAAAGGAACCACTGTCAATTGCACAACGAATCATTTCAGTAATGCTAATAAGAGCATGAGAAGAGGAGTGATTTGAGCGAAGCCCAAACTGTCAAATATAAAAGCATGCAGAATTAGTCAAAAAGTTGTAAATACAAAAATACATAAGTTTTTCTAAAAATTTGCTGATATTTGATAATAATGAAATTAGTCTGTAGTTATTACATTCAAGTTGGGATAACAAAAACAGTTTTTATGATATCAGGGAATACACCGGTTATAAATAACAGATTAATAAGTTCAGAAAGTACAGGAGAGATATCATTTGCAAAAGCTTTAAAAATAGGTATTGGAATGCTGCAAAGTCCCAAAGCCTTGCTGTCGCTAAGAGAATAATAGATAATACTTCTTTTTTGTCTGTAAGTTTTATGAATATTGATTTAAGATCAGGATTTTAAAGATATTTAATAAAGTCAGAATTGCATATGTGTATCTTTTCCTGTAATTCTTCCGAAACTGAAGCAAAGAATTAAATGAAAAGATTCCGAAAATTTAATGAGATCATATTTCATGGAGTTGTTAGAAGATAAGCAGGAAGGATATGAATTAACTCTCGAACTAATGTTTAAAAGATTCCTAAAACCATCTTTTTTGTAGATTTCAAATTTTTGGAATTATCAGAGGAGAACTTGGAGTAATGGTTTTTTTTAATACGATGGGTGAGAATAACAAGTAAGTTTCAATACGCTTTATAAAATTTTTCCAGATTGAATTTGTTATTAGGATTCTTTGAAGAAATTACTTAAATATTTTATTTCGTATTTTAATTGAAGTCAAGATTCCTTGTGTTGTCCAAAGTTTGAGACTTCTTGATGCGCAGCAATTGCTGGCTTTTTTAATGGTGAATGTTAATCTAAAAGAGAATAGAAACTTGTGAAAAACTCTTCAAATGACTTATTAGTATTACCTTTGTCGGCATTGATTACATTATTCCAGCTATTTTTTAAAAGTTACTACATAGTTTTTTGCAATTTTTTTCAACTCCGACAAAAAATGCAGCTTTTACGACAATTAATTTTGGTCCTATAAAATAAATGTATTAAATACAAGGCCCAACAGTGATTTTGTATCGGAACCAAAAATAGTTATTTCTTATGTATTTCCATCTGCTTATTTCGAAAATGACATTAAAAATGACATATTAGCTCTAGTCTAAGAAATAAAAGCAAAATTTTTTCTCAAGGCAAGAGTTGAATTGTGATCGCGAAATGAAAAATCTGGGAAAATATCTTTTCTTTAAAATTTTAGTTTAGGCAAAACCGTGTACATTGTTTTCAATGGGCGAACCAACTTAAATTTGTTAGCAAAAAATTTTAAAAATTCAAAATAATAAATTTACGACTAAAAAAGTAATAACACTCTCGTAACTAACTTCATTATAAAAATAGTAACACGTTAATAGTATAATTACTTTTATAACGCACTTCCCAGTAGGCACAGCGACGTGACAAAAACGTGAGTTTCACGTTATTTTGGCACGTGACAATTAGGTGACCTTTTTGGTACCCATGAAATGACCAATTCACGTGATTTATGAACGTGTTTTTCACGTTACTTTCGGCACATGATATTTTGGTGACTTTTTGGTCTCCATGAACTGTCAAAAATACGTGCTTTTTACGTTAATTTCGGCACGTAATATTTAAGCAATAATTATGCTTTATAATTACCAAGTGTCTGGATTCGTGTAAAGAAAAAAAACTCATCGTCGAGGAAATATTTAATACGTATTAAATTACATGGTTTTATTAGTCAGTATATTAGATCTTGACATAAACATTTTTAATTTGTAACAAAAGCTGCACTTTTGTTAAAACATCCTCCTTATATCCAATAAGTAAGAAGTACAAAGTCGCAGATCTACAACTTACGAAGAGCACGCTTCAATCCACAAAGAGCACACTTCAAACTTAGTCTAACAAATCAGTCGATATATTTTCCCATAAAAGCACGCTTTAAACATTATCTAACGAGTCAGTCGATATTTTCTCCTATAACAGCACGCATCAAACTTTATCTAATGAATCAGGTTAAGCTGAAAAAAACGAATAGAACCCTAAATATTAATATCATTATTTAATAATAATCTTAAATCACAAATTTTTAAAACAAATCTTAGCTTGTGAGTTGCCAACTATTTTGGCAACAAGACTTTCTAGTATTGTTATATGTTTTCTTTTCATCTAAATCATTAAATAATTTTAAGAAAACATTACTACATACAGTGTAAAAAAATAAAAAAAGTCATTTGCCTTCTAATTTTATACTCTGATTGCTATAAAATAAGGATTTAATAAAAAAAGATAAACAAAAAAGTCGCCATATGATTAAAAAAATTGAATTACAAAATAAAAAAGTCAAGTTTAGAAAAGTATTATTTATCTATATATATATCTTTATCAAATATCTATCTATAGATATATCTATATCTATATATAATGTTAATAACTGATGGGCGTGATTAGAAAAAGACCTGTACTCACCTTATGTGATGACATCTGTGTATTATGTGATAACATGATTATTTGTTTTCTTTGTTTTCCATCTTCTTATATTTGCACCTGTTTCTGCATTAACTTGTTCATATATTAACTCACTAGATGCAAAGGTGACAACCCACGAAGTTGCTTTAAATGAGTAATATACAAAGTTTTGAACAGCATTAAATGTCATTTTAGAATGCAAACAAAAAAATTAAAACGATTTATAAAAATGTAATAGTTACCACATAACCACACAACATTATAGTGGAGATTTAATATCATGATTTTTCTTACCCATGGTGAGATTTTTACCTTGAGGCTCCTTTTGCTGTTGAAACATTCTTAACTTTTAAAGTATAAGAAACTTAACTTTTACCTCTCAAAAATTACCTCTCAACCTCTAAATAATTTTTAAAAAAGAAATGCTATAAAATATACATGATTAAAACGTGAAGAAGGAAACTAGGTAAGAGCACGCATCAAACCTTATCTAATGAATAAGTCAACATTATCTCCAATAATTGCTCGCGACACCAAGTTTAGCTAAAAAGAAACATATAAAAACTTAAATAATAATATGATTATTAAATAATCATCTAATATCACAAATTTTTAACACAAATCTTACATGGTGAGTCATCAACTGTTTTAGCAACAAGATTTTCTGGTGCTGCTATTTTTTTGATCTAAATCATGAAACAATTTTTAAAAAAGAAATGCTATACTTGAGAGAAACTTGCTTTACATATTGGAAGGTCGTCAACATTGAAAGGTAAGTATAATGCAGTTTCAAATACAATAGCATCATTTTGTGGGGAAAACATCAAACAAATCCGCGTAAATAACCTGTTTTATATTGTACATAATAACAATAGTAATAAAAGTCGTATAATATATATATATATATATATATATATATATATATATATATATATATATATATATATATATATATATATATATATATATATATATATATATATATATATATATATATATGTATATATATATATATATATATATATATATATATATGATATATATATATATATATATATATATATATATATATATATATATATATATATATATATATATAATAATTTCATATAATTTAAATATATATATTTATCATATAATATTTAAATAATATAAAAAAATGAAATAAATAAGTATTAACCATTTTTAATAAATGAAGCACCAGATCAAGATGTCATATATTACAAAAAGTATTTAATAATAATATATACATATTTCAATAATAAATAACATAACACATTTATTTATTGATATTATCTTGGATAAATTATTTAACCTTGTTGATAAAAACTAAATAAAGAAAGAAAATTTATTTTTGTTTTTTATCTAAACGACTCTTGAGCAATAATGTATGCAGAAGTTCTAGGGACATTATTATTATTCATATTATTCAACGTGTGACTTAGCGTATGCACATGGCGCGATCCAAGATTTTTTTGTAAATAACGAGTCGTATCTTCAAGAAATATATTATAAAGTAATCTTATCTACGTGATTTAACACAAGAGTCCTTCTAAACTCTTTACTACTTATGTTCCTTAAAAACGCGCGTTAATTTTAAAATCAATCAAAAAAAACTTTTTATTGGTTGATTTTTAAAACAGCGCGCGTTTTTACGGACTGTTAGTAACGTTTTACTATGCTAAATTTTTTATAAAGTTGTTTAAGTTCTTTAAAACGTTTTAAATATTATTTGAATATCCACTCTATTTTTCGTAACAAAATTAAGTTGATTCGCCCCTTGAAAACAAAGTACACGTTTTTGCATAAACTGTAATTTTTAAGATTTTTTTCCGGATTTTTCATTTTGCGATCACTTAACTCTACCCTTGTCTTGAAAGAAAAGTTTTGCTTTCATTTTATAAACTAGAGCTAATGTGTCATTTTTAATGTCATTTTGGATTTCAGCAGATGGAAATAACTAATTTTGGTTCCAATACAAAATCACTGTTGGATTTTGTGTTTTTAATACATTCATTTTATAATACCAAAATTAATCCTCGTTAAATCTGCATTTTTAGTCGGAATAAAAATAAAAAAAATCGCGAAGAATTATGTTACTTCTATAATTATGTACTTCTGCAAATACGCTTAGTATTGATAAAAGTTCATGAAGTTTTTAATATATTTTTTTAGATGTTTTTTTACTTTGATTAAAGTTTGGAACTACTAATGTTATTTGAACAATGAATGATGTTTTTAAGTTATAAGTGCTTTATAAAAATATTATTACCATTATAGTTTTATTGCTTTTACAATGCAGTTAGTGACTGGAGTGTTATCACATTTGTAATCGTAGGTTCATTGTTTTGTTTTGTTTTTTATAACTTTTTCGCAAACAAACTTAAAATAATTTGCTCCTTTATAACAAAGTAAACGGCTTTGCATAAACAAAAATTTTAAAGACCAGATTATTTTCCAGATTTTGTAAATCGCGATCGCTCAATTCAATCTTTGCAAGGGTATAAATTTTCATTTTTTTTTTTTCATTTTTTTTTTTTTTGAACTATCTAAAATATTTTGTTCATGTTTAAAACTTGTGACAAAAGTTATATTGTTTGCTGAAGTTTCTGGTCTAATCTATTTTACAAATTATGACATGTTGATTTGTAAAAATTTTACAAATCAACGTGTCAAGGAAATGCATAAATTTAGTGGACCATTTTTGTTACATTTGTGGTGAAAATCATTTCCTTCACATAAAAAGAACTAAGAAACCTCTTGTGCAGACTGCTTACCAGCATTACTTTGATATAAGGGTAGGGACCATGATAAGTCATGGGCTCCACATATATGCTGTAGCTCTTGTTAGGTTACTCTACGAAAATAGTTGAAACATAAAAAAGATCTTTGGCTTTTGCTGTTTCTTTAGTATGGGGAAAGCCTAAAAACTGTAAAGATGACTACTATTTCTGCTAGACCCAACCCATTAAGACAGGCTTGTCAATGAAAAAAGTAGGAGCAGTAAAATATCCGAATCTTCCATCTGCCATTCAATCTATTCCACCATCAGATAGTTTATCAGTTCCTACTCCACCACAAAATTGTGAGTAAGAAGCAGAAAATGAAGTAGAAATAAAAGAAAACAAGCCTTCCACATCAAATGATCCTGATTTTGTGTTAACAGATGTTGTGCCACACAGATTGAGTCAAGCAGAATTAAGTGATCTTGCTCGAGATCTGGACTTGTCACAGGAAAAAGCAGAGCTTCTAGGGTCAAGACAAAAGCAGTGGTATCTTCTCCAACTTGATGTCAAGGTTTAACAGAAAACGGCAGAAGAATCTGCTTTAATTTTTTAGAAGAAAAGCAATTTTTTTGTTTACCTTGATGCTTTTGGATTATTGCATTGTCTCAATTTGAACTATGATCCTATTGAATGGAGATTATTTGTAGACTCATCTATGAAACTAAGTTTGAAAGCTGTATTACTGCACAATGGAAACCGTCTTCCTTTTGTTCCTATTGGCCATGCAGTTCAAATGAAAGAAACTTATCTAAACATAAAAGCTCATTTAATTACAATGAACACATATGGAAAATTTTTGGTGATCTAAAGTCATTGCTGTACTTTTAGGAATACAATTAGGGTATACTAAATTCTGCTGCTTTTTGTGTATGTGGGAGAATAAAGACAGAAGTTCACATTATATAAAAGAAGACTGGCCTGCATAAAATCTCAACTTAGAAGAAAAAAATGTTATTGCTGAACCACTTGTGGATCCAAAAGTGTTCTTCTTTCACCATTGCATATTTAGTTGGGTTTAATAAACAATTTTATCAAAGCTATGAACAAAGAAGGACAGGCTTATAGGTATTTAAGAAACAAGTTTCCAAAAATAAGTTGTGCAAAAGTTTAAAAGGGTATTTTTGTTGGGCCACAAATTCGTCATCTCATAAAGGAAATAATCCATCCTGCATTTGACGACGTATTGAAGGGGCCAGTAAAGGAAACATGGGAAGCTCTTAAAGGAGTGATTTGTGGATCTTTAGGCAACAAACGATATTATGACTACATTCAATTGGTAACAGTACTTCTGAAAAAATACCATCAACTTGAATGTAGCATTTGTGGAGCCCCCCAATTGTGGAGCTGTTAGTGATGAACATGGGGAAAGGTTTCACCAAGTTATTTCTGTAATGGAACAAAGATATCAGGGTTGTTGGAATGAGGGTACGCTTGCAGATTACAATTGCTTTGTGTGTAGTGATGCTCCAGAACTAGTCTACAAAAGAAAAGCAAAATGATCACGATCTCTTGACAAAACCCCATAATCATCTTTAACCCTATTAATTTGATTGTCTGAATTTCTTTGTTTAAAACTGTTAGAATATGACTGTATTAAAAAAAAAACTAATGTACTTTAAATGTTATTAGAAAATGTAAATTCTATGTTATATTGCTCTGTTGCAAATTAAATTTAATAAAAATTTATTGCTGCTGTATATCTCAGAAACTAGAGCTAATAAAAAATTCTCGTTGTCATTTTTTTTTCTCAGTCCGAAATTAGAATAATTTGAAAAAAATTGCTAAAGATAAAAAAAAAATATATACATTTTTGTGTTGCTCAGTGAAATTAGTGTAAAGAATCTGATACCTTAGAAGTAAAATTACCGGCAAAATTGTTTGTAGAAGTTGCATTAGAAAATATGCTATCAATTAGAGTTTTGGAGTGATTCGTAGTTCTTGTTGGCAATGAAATAAAGGAAGTTATTTAAAGCAATAGTGTCTAAAAACTCAAAGACAGAATTATCTGAGTCTGCTAATAAAAGATCGAAATTAAAATCGCTCATTAAAAAAGTAGTTTTGCTTTTTTCCATAGATAGCTTTTCAAATAGTGTAATTAAATATGATTTAATAAATTCTAAAACATCCATATTAGGATTGCGATAAATACAGCCAATAATAATGTTTGATATTTAATGAAATGTGATTTCCGCAAACACAAATTCTAAAAATTTTGGTTTAAGCATACTAAGATCATTTAGAGGTTTGTAAATTAATGTATTAGATATATAAAGAAAAACTCCTCCAAAGTAAGATTTTGTTAGAGTGTGCTTATAAACATAACCGGTAAGATTTAAAGGGATAGTTGGCAGGATGTCATTTTTTAGTATGGTTTCAGTAATGCCAATAATACTGAATTCATGGTTAATAAGAGATAAAAGTGAGTTTAACTGGTCAAAATTTTTAATAAAAGAAGCAATATTTAAATGAAAAAGAAAAAAATTATTTTTGTCAATGTTGTCAGAGTTGACATATTCTATGTTCATATATTTACAACTAATAGGGTTTTCTTCTAAGTTTACGTCATTGTTGTTATTAAAATAATGGGAAATGAAGTCATTAAGTTCATTATAAAGATCAGACTCTATGGTGTTTGGATAAGAAGATATGTTGTTTAAGAGTTTATCAATATGAATTACTTTATCAGTTTTTGTTTACAGAAGCAACTCCTTATCAGATAAAGAACTAAATGGAAAAAAAAATTTTTCTACATGAAACACAGAACTAAGATGTTTGAGAGTTTTTCATTATCCCAAATTCCATATCATATAGACTACAGCATTTTTTATGAAAAAAGTTTAGGCAATTTTTACATTGAGGGTTGTGATGGTTTGTTATAAACTTTTTGAAAAAATCTTTTGCAGTGAGTAGACATTTAAGTGGTACAGTTTATAAAATAAAATGATTGAATGAAGTAAAATAAGGAAACAAACAGTAATATAAACCGCAATATGACCATAAATAATGTTAATAGTAGTAGTCTTTATTAATAGTATAAGATAAATCAATTAATAAAATAATAAAATAAAAATGATACTTATTCAACAATTAAAATAAATAATTAAAAAGAATACTATTAATAAAGTAAGGACTTTATATGTGTGTTTGTTTTAAGATGATTTTTAAGATGTTAACAAATTATATATGCATATAAAACAAATAATTATTTGCCTGTTATTATGATTTGGTTTAATCTTTATTATTTACATTTATCTATTCTTTTTTTTTTTCTTTTACCGTTAAAGAAAAGGGTTTTTTTTTGAGTCAACCATATCAATAAAAATTTACAAATGCTCATCGTAAATTTATAAAATTTGGTTAGGTGTCACACAAATAGTTACAAGCTAGTCAATGGATTACACCTAAAAAGAGCAGCCGTGGCGCAGTGTATAGAGTTCTGGCTCAGAACCCAGAGGTCCAAGGCTCGACGCCGGCTCTAGTTTAATAAGCGACATTGGTAAGGAAGGAGGCGTGAACTTATACTTAAATGCTCTTGCGTGGTGCTCCGTGATAAGACCGTTAGGGCTTCTGGGAGCACCTAAATAACCTAAGAAAAAAAAAAAAAAAGCTTAAAAATATAAACAAGAGAGAAAAAAAAAACGATTGTTAAACAAATAATAATGATATATGTCATTATTATAATAGTAATACAAAATGATAATAATAATAATGGTAATAATAATAATAATAATAATAAAAATATTAGTAATAATGATAGATTTATAAATTTTATAAAAAACTTTTGTTTACGAGATTTTGCAATATTTTAAGTTGAGTTTATTTGTGCAGACAAAATTTTACTTGGAGAGCTTTTACCTCTGGTCGACACTTTTTTTAAATCAATAATTTTGGTTATTTTAAAATGACGCCCATCTAACATTAAAGAAAGACCTGGTGTTCTATTTGATGTTAATTTTGTTGTTGTATATAATCAACTATATTTTACTCGTAAATTACAAGAAAATATTTGAAAATTTTGAATGAAAAAAATTTAAAAGATATTTTGCAAAAATACAGCGACAGTTGTTTATAGAATACTAAAATTAGCAATAGGCTAAAAAATTATTTAAAAAAAGCAAATAAGAAAAAAAGACAAAAAAGTATTTCAAATACTTTGGGTAAATAAATAGTAACATAATTAATATGCTGTATTTGATTCAATAAATGAATATTATTGATAAATCTATATTGCAAAATCAAACAAAGGCCTATATTTTACTTTGGTAAAGCACATTAACCATAATTGTATGTTGTATTCATTCTTAAACTAGCAGTGACCCGTAATACAGTTTATTAGTAATTAAATCATAAATAGCAATTTAACTTAATATATCATCTAAAACTTATTAAAAAAAATTTACCTTTTAATAATAAGTTCTGATTGCTTCTATTTGTCTTGGCGCTTAGTCAACAACATAAAAAACCCACATAATTCAAGATATGAGGTTCTTATTAAAATCAGTTAAAACAGGCACCAGAGAAGAAAAGCCAAGTACAGTCTGTCAATACCTGAAAAAAAAGTTATCATGTTAAACTACAAAAGCATTATTTTACATATTTTTTATTGACTTAGAAATAAGCAATAAAAAATAATGAAAGTAGTCGGGTAAAATAATAACCTAGTACTACTAATTGTAAATCATAATTTAGCGCGTTAACGCTCGAGCTCTACACAATAATAAATATACTAAATAGATTTTATTTGATCATTATAATTAAATAATGTGATAAATATTTCAGTAACTTTTAGTTATTGATTTTTAAAAAAAACCTTATTCTAATTTAAAAAATCAGTAAGAACACCAGGGATTCATAAAATATGTAATAGTAAATACGTCGTAAATCATTTTTTAATCGCGATCATTATCAAGAGATCATTGTTATAGCAGATTGTTTCGACAAAAACATTGCATATTGATTGTAAAACTATGATGGTAAAACTACGATGCCCCTTTGTCTAACATTATTGTTGTTTCCAAGGTTGGTTACAAGTTCCTGTAAGACATCATACTGCTTACTTCTTATTTTGTTTCGGTATTTCTATGAAAGCAAGACACTGCTCTTCAACTAACTTTTATGGAAACAGGTGGAGCGCCATCTTCAACAAAAAATACAATTTCAACTTCACTAACTATAGTTTGCAAATGAAACAATAAGTTATGTTAGCAAAGATGATTGTCACGTTGTTGCATTCTAAAGTTAACTCCTGCAAGTTGGTCATAGATATATAGTATATAATATATTGGCTGAATATCTTGATCAGGCTAAAGATTACAAAACAAGGCGTTCTATGATTTGTAGTTTGAGCCATCTAAGCTGCAAACATTGCAAAAGAAATTCAGAAATTAAAAGTTTTAATATGTTTAAATCTAAATATATCTAACTGTAAATAAATCTCGTAAAACTTGCTGATAAAGTGAAAGGGGAAGCAAAATTACCACCCCATTATGGCAACATGGAAAGTGTATTTTATTAGGAACCTTATTAGAATTTGATAAATCTGGTTTGTTTCTTCTAAATAGATATATTGTAAAATAAACCATGTTTTCTTTGCAGGGCCTAATTTTGTAGATTTTGTCTCATTTTAGATATATGTAGTACTTGGCCAAAATTATTTACATTATGTAGCTTAAGTTTATTTTTGATCTATTTAAAACATAAATTAAATTTGAATAAAACAAGTTTACATAAATAAATTTTTAAACGTAATATTATGGTAGGAAGCTTTCTATCCAATAGACTGTTATGGGATATTTAGGTGGTAACACGTTGATAGGATAATTTAGGTGGTAACATGTTGATGGGATATTTTAGGTTGTAACTCGTTTTCCATGAATTTGTAGAATATCTATATTTTTTTAATTTATGTTCCTTGTGCATTTTAGTCAATAATTAATTTATCTGGCAAAATGAAACTAGTCTATGTTTATACAATATAGAATCAAATTAAGCAGTTTTCGCATTTAATTAGACAGTAAAATAGAGTTACACACTGAATAAAAAAAACGGCTGCAGATTTAATAATAAAATAATAAAACAGAGATTTTTAATATTTGATATATGCAGATGAAAAGACTTCAAATTAATCTAAATACTTTTTAAATTTTAGAAAGAAAAACGCTTTATAAAAAAATTTATTATTTTTCACATAAATTATAAAAACAGCATCAACGTAATCCAATTAGATTATTGTTCTAAAACTAAAAGTTTTTGGTATAAAATGGCAACCCAGCTAACACAAAACGATCAAGAAAGTTGCGAACATTCAAGAACGTTCTATAAACGTTCATAGAACGAGTTACAACGTTCGCATTAATCGTCGAACGTACTTGAACGTTTAGTGTTGGCTAGGTAAGCCTGGAGAGTTAACCGCGATTTTTGGTGTTTGTTTTGTTTTTATCGCTAGTTACTTTTAAATTACTGAGAGTTAAAGAATAAAAAAACTATATTTGTGCAAATAAAGCAGGAAAATACTTTTATTGTCGACTGTTTGTCCTAACGCTATTTAACGTATATAAAATTAAAATTCAACATAACTTAAAGTCTCTCATACGTGCAAACGCTCTATTAATCCTTTTTTATATAATAAATAATATTGTATTTATTTAAATACTTAATTGTACTAGTAATTAGTCACATCTTAAAATATTTAAAGAAGTTTTCGAGTCAAATATGGAAAAAAAATGGTTACAACATTTTATGGCTATTACTAAAAGTAATTTTGAGACTTAATCAGTAACTTTTTAAAGAAAAACTTTATTAGTTTATTGAGAGTCAAACCATTGCGAAAACTTTTCTTTATCAATTTTCAATTAGTATACAGTATTTATTTTAAAATATGTGACCTATTGAAATAATGAGTAATAAATAATTAATAAAAAAGACAATTAAATATTTAGTTGTTCCAAAACTCCAATACAAAAGAAAGTTTTAAATTACCGCAAAAGTTTTAAACATAGACATTTTGTACATTTTAATGGCAGCGTACAGACGACATATTTAATAGAAAATAAAAATAAAATCAATTGAATGGAATGTTTTTGGTATAAATTTTGTAATAACCTTGATATTATTAGCTGCGCTAAATATTGATTTAAATCTGATGTTTTTTTTTTTCACTATTAACTTTTGATTTTAATTACAAGCTTTGAACAAATATATAAAAAAGAGAAAAATTGCAAATAAAGATATCTTTAAAATATAGAATCAAGAATAATGATCGCGGAGAAAGGCAAAATGTAATAAGGTCTTATCATTGAGATCTGATAAAATGATTGGTTTAATACTGAAAACACATATAACTTGAATTTGAATAACATAATGTGATGTGAAAGTGAGCTTTTTTTCATAATACATAAACACACACACACATGCAGTATAATGCAGATTTAAAATAACATCAAAAGTCAAGACCTTGCATTTAGTTAAATGACCTTTTTTAAATTATTATAACGCTCAGTAACTTACTTGATTATTTTTTTGTTTGTTATGCAGTATAGTTTGCAATTTAATTTTATTCAACAAAAGTTGATGATAAGCTGTATCTTAAATTGAACCTTTTTAATAACACTTTGTTTTTTCTTCCCACAATTCTGATTGACCTTAAATATAAATATATGATTCAAAATATAAAATGTCACAAAATGTCTCAACACTTTTTCATTAACGTAGTTATGGTGTTAACTCTTTACTTGAATCTTAATGTTCATGTAAGTCTAATTTTAATGTTATTCTTGAAATTTTTCTTTAACTTTTACTAAAAAGTTGTTTATTTTATTTTATATAAAATAGTTTTTAAAGCATACATATATGTTACTGTTTTGGCAAATAAAGTTACTTTTTAATTTTTAATTTTACCTTTTTTACTTGAATATTTTTTTTAACATGAGTATAGTATTAAACCTTTTGTTTAACCAACCACCAACAGTTATTATATTTTACTTTTAATTTTAACAATAATTATATTGCAAATTATGCGTACATATTAGGTGGTTTTTTTATTTTATTTTTTCCTTTTTTAATTGAATATTACTCTTTATATAAATATTGCATTTTAAATATTCCTTAAACTAATTGTTATTTGTTTTAGTTTTATATTTTTCAATAAATAATCTATAAAGTATACATATTGTATGGCGCTTGGTGATAATGGAAAATAATGTCTTCTCCTTGACTCATTGTAATGTTATTAAATACCAAAAAAAACAGACAAAAAAAAATACTAAAGTGGTATAAGTATTACCCAGCGGGCACGGGTATGTTCATTGTACATATATTGTACGTACGGACGGAACGTACACTGTTAGATCAATTTTGGTTCAGATTGGAATCACTGAATGTCGTCCAAATCTGAACTTACAATGTATATTCAATATGGACGTTCCTTTTTGGTCCAAATTGGTTTTACATTTTATGTACAATTTTGGTTTATATTTAAAATACTGACAGACGTCCAAATGAGAACGTGCAATGAGCTAGCTTTTGGACTTACGTCTAATAAGATCGTTCACTGCACGTTTTCTTATATACAAAGAAAAAACAGATTTTGAGCCAAATTGGAACAAAAATACTCAAAGTCAATTTTAACCATTCTTGTATTCTATTTTATTTATTATATTTGTAAAATCTTACAGTTTTGAGTGAAGAACCGTAATTGACTTTTTACTTTTTTTTTTTCTTGACTTATGCAAAATGACTGAAGCGAATAAAAAAAATAAAACAAGCCATGTGGGAATATAAAAGTTTATTATGAAAAAAATCTTCCTTTTATCCACCAACACGACCACCACCATCTTTTCTGTCAGGAGCACGTTTTAGAATACTGCCAATAGAATGCTGCACTTCATGTATAGTATACTTTGTCATAGAATCTAAAACTAACTTACATACTAACTGATCATAAACAAGTAAAATATTTTAAACGACATACTACTTTTTTTCAAGATGAGAACAAATTAACTTCCCTAATAATTTAAGACATCAAATATATTCAAAGAAACGTGCACATCTTTTAAATTTATTTAAAATTTATTAAATAGTTAATACTCTCTCAAAATTAAATAGACTCTTTTTATTAATAAAAACATTTTAAAATGTGAAAATAACGTACTGCAATTACTCTTATGATGTTTGTTTTCTTGATGGCTTTGTTGTGTTTACCCTCCATATTGTAACTAGCAATCAACTTGTTGGTCATAAGCCTATTATAAAAACTTTGTTTTAACATAAATTTTCTTACTACATTTGAATAATTTGAACTCAAACCAATTTTTTTATTTTATTTTTAAAAAAATGATAAAATACTGCTATCATTAAACTTTTTCAAGGCAGAAAAATAGTTTTTCATAGCTAAAATTTTGAAGACGCTATTTAAAACTAAGGTTTTGATGAAGAGTGTTTAACAAACTTACATTAATATGATAGCTTTGACATTTGCATGACATGAATACATACATACATACACACATACATACATACATACATACATACATACATACATACATACATACATACATACATACATACAAGAATATACATAAATACATACATACATACATACATATATACATACATACATACATACATACATACATACATACATACATACATACATACATACATACATACATACATACATACATACATACATACATACATACATACATACATACATACATACATACATACATACATACATACATACATACATACATACATACATACATACATACATACATACATACATACAAACATACATACATACATACATACATACATACATACATACATACATACATACATACATACATACATACATACATACATACATACATACATACATACATACATACATACATACGTACATACATACATACATACATACATACATACATACATACATATATATAAACATACACACATTATCACTTACTGGAATCTGATATTTTATCATTTCTGACAAATGCTATCACATTGAATCTTGAAATACTAAAGGAAATATTAAACTCTTTGGCTAAAACTGCATATTTGAAGAGTCTCTTTTGCCATTAAAAAAAATTATTAAGGTATTATAACTATTCACGAGTACTTGTCATAACAATATGTAATTTGTTTAATTATTTTGTGTTCCTAACATTTTTATCTTTCCATATAAAATAGTATTTATATGGAAAGATAAACATGTTAACTGTTGTTTACATGTTTTAAAATCATTAATATTTTTAGGTCATTGCACAAACTGCATTTCATTTGGAGCTCCTTCAACCCATACTGAAGTGATAGTCAGCTCTTCTTCAACTGACCCTTCCAGCTATACTGCTCCACACCAAGACATATTTATTTTACTGTAATAGAAGCTATAATATCATAATTATATTATAATAAAAACAAATATAAAAGAGTTCTAGACATGAAAAATGTTTTATATAATGATGAAAACAAATATGAAAGAGTTCTAGACATAAAAGGAAGTCTCCCAATTATTTATATAAATAATCTACTTTATAGATCTACATTTCAACTTTAGAAAAAAACTAGAATTAATTTTTTCATTATTGTGCAGTAATGAAAATACTGATAAACCTCTTTTTTTATTTAAACAAACACATTTCCTTTAAAAATCTACACAACTTAATGTTCTTTGGTCAACTTTATTAAAATATTTGGTGCGAATCAATGATATATTAAACTGCATTGATTGAGGTGGAGTATCAAAGACATTGTCTAAATATTTAGTAACAATAACATATATTAAAAGGTACCATTATTGTTTTTAGCCTTTATAAGAGCAATAGAAGAGTTGTGGAGCGAAAAACATCTTTTCTGTTAGCTGAAATTTTTGTTTCTAAAGTTTTTTTAGGTAATTTTCCAAAACAACGTTGATACTGAGGTTGTCGTTTTGAAACTTGAGACATTAGATTGGAAGAATTCCGTATGTTTCTTTTCATTTTTTGAAGAGAGTTTTCAAAAGAAAAAATAATATTCTGTTGAGAGAATGTGAATGATTACGAGAATTGTCAAATAAGTGCAAAAGATAATGCACATTATAGAATGTAAATGTACTTCCATATATATGTTTATCTTTATTCACAAAATACTTTAGTTAATTATTTGCATAATCTAAATATGAAACAAGTAGTTGATCATTATCTTCTAATATTATGATCATTGCAATACTAAGGACCAAAAAATGTTCAAACAACTTCTTTTATACTAAGCCTCTTAATGCAGCTAAGCCAGCATAAAATAAAAATTGTCGAAACTCTTTCGCTTTCTATCTATCCAAGTCATTTAAGTTTCTAGGTTGCCGAGCAAACTCACTTGGTATACATCCATTATTACTCACCAATACTTAAGATTCCTCTAAAATTTGACCAGCAGATATTTTCCCACCTGGTCCATTTTTCAGATAATTTAAGATGCGATGCATTACACCTAAACATACAAGACGCATGTAATCTAGTATGAAAGAATAAATGCAATCATTTCCAGTTCCAGTTAAAGGGGACATTGATCGTTGATGATCATTGTGATATTCAAACTGTTCAAAAGTAATTTTATCTGTCAATTGAAAATGATCATCTTTTTTAAACACCACTCTTCCTTCATGAGTTCCATGAAGGAAGAGTGGTGTTTAATCCACCTTTCTCGGGAATAATAACCAGAATGAGGGACTATGCACTTTAAAAAGGCTCTGGAAGGTGCATCACAAACAAAAGATTTAATCTCTATGCTTTTCTGGTCTCCATTAAACATAGTTCTGGCGTGCCTTAACTCATTTCATTCAATAACAAAATCTAACAAATATTCATTATTATTGTCTGGTTTATGATCACCATAAAAGATAGCAATAACAAATATATCAGAAATATCAAAGCATGCAAATATTGGCCACATCTGCATACTTGATGATTTAAAAAGAGGAATTCCATCAATATTTATTGATAACTTGATAATATTACCAACAACATTTTTTCACTTAAAACACTTTTAATTCCTTTAAATATTTAATAATATTCATAATCCCCACCACATTTTCTTTCTACTGGTATTTTTCCTGGTGTTTTTAAAAAAGTTCATGCATCTTTGGAAAGAGAACAACCATTTTCAAAAAGGATAGATAAAAGTTCATTAACAGATGAATGAGTTCCATGATTTCTAGTTGCACATTGAGCAAGTTTTTTATCTAATGATGACATTTCATCCTCATTGGAATCATCACTACTGTACTTTACACTACAATCTGCAATATTATTATCAGATTCACTACTGTTCGGATAATAATCATCAGTTAAGTAATCATTATCGCATAAAAAAATATTATCTGACTTACTTATACTCTCCAATAATTCATTGTCACAATTCACTGAATATAAGTCATCAAATGAAGATGAAACAGTTGTAGAACTAAGCGATGTTGATTTTTCTGTCAGAAGAGAAAAATCAATAACAAGTTGTTCAACAACTGTCTCATCCTCACTTGACGAATCTCAAAGTGTATTTACTTTTCTATTAATACCTTTCCATTTTTTTACATTGGATGCCATTTAAAAAAACTCTGAATTTCAGATGTAAGTTGTGCTGATTCTTGAAAAAACACCACGATACTTACATAAGATGCTCGTATTAAAATGTGATAATAGATAATAGGTGATAACGCCAAATTTTTGTTTTTCTATAAACATTCATAAAATATATATTTGAAGTTTAGTTGCTATTTTGGAACCATTATTTAAAAAACTTTCAAGGTTCATTTCTAATCCGAGAACGGACGAACTTGTACGTACTTGTGCCCGCTGGGTATATCCACATGTTCTCTTTTTCACTTAAATTAGATTATTTTCAATCATTTTTCAATAGTATTATTTTACAAATTGCATTCAGTTTAAAATATTGAATGTATATTACTATTTTATTGACTGCTGCATAATATTAACTATTTACTTAAAAAATGTAAATAAAATATTATATTGAAGAAATATCTATAACTTTGCCATCAGACTCAGAAACATTATACTTATATGATGACAATAACAAAATTGACTTTAGTACCAATATTTATAGATGTTATTAAAGTAAAACACTTCTTGATGACATTCCCAGTGAATTTATTAACTTAACAATTAACGATTTTGATAAACCTCAATTAAATATTTTGTAGTTTTACAAATTTTTTAAATTTATGAAATTACGAATTTTTTTAAATTTAAATTAAGTTTACGAGGATAGGGGGAAGGGATTGATAATGGTATTACTATAAAACAGTTAAATCAAAATTTTTTTGGTAAAATTTAAAGATCTTTACGCATATTTTAGCTTCAAACCGGGTTGGTGAATAATTCTGCAAGAATCGAAGAAAATTTCTCTTTTCAAGTCTTGAGATAACATGTAGTCAGTTCGGATTACCTCTATAAATAATTGCAAAACGACCACAGGAATTTTTTACCGTTGCCAAATGTAATATATTAAATCTTGACATAACCATTTATATTGTAGTTTGAGCTAAAACCTACAATTTAAATCGAACCAAGTGCTTGATAAATTTTTTAAATTTATTCAAAAATGTTTTGCTTCAGACTTTTTGTTACAAACTTCTCCAAGTTCTCAATTAAGTAAGTCTAATGTTTCAGCCAACTACACAAAAAAAACAATAAAAAGTAATTCTATTTGTTAATATGCTACTTATCATTGGTTGACATTGACTAAGGCAAAAGCTGGTGCAGGTCCTTATATCTTTAAAGCTTATTTATTGCAAGATTTAAATTAGAGCAAATGGATATCACAATAAACTTAAAAATTCAAATTTCTGCTAATAGAGTCCCGAGAAAAAGGATAAGGCATATGCCTTAAAAATGGAGCTTGACCATTCCATTCAACTATTTAATCAAAGTTTGACATTCTAAAGATTGTTTCTATAAGATTCTCATTCATCTGGTAAAAATATCAAAAACCAGATTTTCAAATGATAAAAGCTCGTGAAATGACGCACCTTTACTCCAATGAAGTTAAGGAAGACGACTTAATCTAAAGAAGTTTGCATCTTAATTGTTTGAAAGTCTGCGCTTATTTTACTAGAATTTCTATATTCCTTTTTTAACCAAACGCACTTATAGTCAACAGCCTATTTTTCCATCTATTTGCATCCTAACTCAAGTTTTAACTACATTTTCTGAAGCTGAGGGTGAACGATTTTCAGTTATTTAAAATTATTTCATGATGCTACCAATAAAAAAAGAGTTTGCTAAGTTCATATCGTATGATAACGCAATAACATTTTTTTCCGATAAAAAACAAAAAGAGAGCGTTTTAAATATACTGTTTTCTGTTATTTTAATTTCTTAATAACATATCTTAAACCCCACTCAATGATTTTGTATTTGTCTAACTTTTTAAAGATACGATAATCAAAAATATTGCCGTAAAATGATTTAAACAGATAATAAATATTTTTTAAAGTTATGCTTATTTAAAATAACTAAAAATAAAAATTTCAAAAGTATGCATGATTGCATATGGTTTTGGTTTAAATCTCTTTTAAAATCGTGACGCCTTCTTAATGTTGGCGCTCCTTGAAACAAATTTTAAACGTCTAAATACCGTTTTAAAACATTATTTAGACGTTTAAAATTCGTTTTGTGTCCTCTGGGCATGCAAGCGTTGTATTAACACGCTTGCATAGGACTTCCATAGTTATTTCGATTATTTTTATTTTGCCGAGTGTTAAACAGCGCTAAAATAATTGTTATCAGAACAAATAATAAACAAAAAAAATACATTGAATCTTTTAAAGAAAACGTTAAATTTAAATAACATCCTTCCTATGATGGATCTTTTAGACGTTGCCACTAGTGTATATGGTAACCAATAACTTTAATATAAAATTATAACTGAATAAAGTTAATGACTTATCTAATCATCAGAAACATTTGATAAAATCTTTTAAATGTTTTAATTGAACCTGCCATTACGAAAAGGACATAAGTCCAAAACTTTTAACAGTTAGTTTATAAGTTTGAATTAAAAGTTTCTGTATGATTTATGTTTTTTTTAAAAAATAAAAAATACATAAGTTATATGCGTTCTTTATTTATCTACTTTTATGTTTAATTTCTTTGGCAACCTAGACATTATTTTAATAAAAATCATATTTTTGTTGATTTTGAAAAGTTTTAGTAAATGGACATGTGCCCTTTTAGAAATGACAGGTTCAATTATTACATAATTAAAAATTATTCCAATCTTATGGCGTGCTATTGCATGCCATAATATGACAACATAAATATCATTTTGGTTTAACGATTTGACCGCTACTGTTAACAAGTTTTGAAAGTTGAAAATTTAAAAAATGGGCCAAAAAATCTATACTTGACTAAAAAATAAAATGCTTCAAAAAATTTTAATAAAAAAGAAACGAAAAAAAGATTAAAAGAAAAAATAGAATAAAGAGAACATAAAACTTTAGCAAATAAACAAAAACAGAACTCAATTAAAATAAAACTTAAGGAACTAATACGCAAAGACAACTTTAATCAAGTTTTTACTTAGATTTAGAAAAATAAAAGATAGAATCTTTTATCTTTATTAATATTTTTATAATAATATGGAAACCCTTTGAAATAAAGTAACAAGTTTTAACGATTGTGTATTTAATACGCACACTTGATTTCAATTATGATTTTTTTTACTAACTTGAAAATAGTAAGTTGTTAACAGGGACAAAATATAATTGAGGTAAATGAAGCACGTACCTCTGGCCCCCGAATCCTCTAATCCCCAAATTAATTTTACCACACATTTTGAAATAGCACTTTTTTTTACTTGAAGTATTTAAAATCATATGCTATTCGAAAAAAAGAAAATGAAAGCAAAAACGATTTGCGTAATAATATATGTTCCTTTGAACACAACAACAGTTACAAAACTCTGTAACAGCTATGAGTTGAATAAGTTGAGAGTTAAAAATCTCTGCAGTGACTTTTGTGATGGCGTAGGCTTTTTACACACCTTGCTTTGCTAATTCATTAAATTTAGTTAGCAAAAATCTTTTTGATATTCTGTATTAAATTTACACATTCTTTAGTGCCTCCATTCATAGATGAACAATCCTGACAATGGCGCCAGCCAAAGACAAGTCATCAGTGTTTAAAAAACTATCAGACACACATTGGTCAGCGCATGCTGAGGCAACAAGTGCTTTGCGGGAGGGTTACAAGAATATTCAAGCTGTTATAAATACCATTGTAACTGAAGAACGTACAAAAGGTAAAACTCGTACAAAAGGTAAAAAAACTTAAGGGGCGCTTGAGCTAGCAAAATGCCTTGGCGAATTAGAAACTTGGAAACTTGGACACAATACCGCAAAGATTCAATAAAACAAAACTAGCTTTACAAGGTGCCACTAAAAATTTAAATAAAGCTATTGGTTTATTTCATTCATTATTTGAGTATGTTCAATCGTTGAGATGTTCGACAGAGTTGGATAAATTTGAAAAATATCTAGAAGAATTGTCATAATATGAAATATATAAAAAAGAAGTCAAAAGAGTCAAAAAAAATTCAATGAGGGTACTTTTAAAAAAGTTCTCCTGGTTGAAAAAGATGAATTTTGAGTTAATGTGCTATTTGCTATTATAGGTCATTTAAAAGCAGTATTGGCTCACAGCTCTGCCACATATTCAGATATTGCCTGCAGATTTGGGTTCATGAACAATTTACAAATATTGACTCGTATAGAAGTGATAGAACATTGTGATGCTTTAGCAGCACATTGTTCCAATAACATTAAAATCAGCTTGGGAAAGTAAATGATTCTTTTTTGGTCTTAAGCCGTTACACAAACATATTTTGATAATATCAAAACAAGCAAAAAGTTGTAGATGTATTGCATTTTGCTCAACAATAGTTTAATTGAAACCTTTCCCAATTTTGCAGTAGCTTTTAGAAATTACCTCAGACTAATGGTGAAAAATTGTTTAGGAGAAAAAAGTTTTTTCGTAACTAAAGCTTAAAAAAAAAATGAATGCCGCACTAGCTTTAATCTAAAGCAGCTCGAAATGCTTTCTTTGATGTGTTTTAAAAGTAAGTTCAGACAACTCCCATTTGATGACATTGCTGAACAATTTGCAGGACAAAAATCAAAATAATGTCTCTTTAGTTTTTAAATGTATGAAAAATTAAATGCTACATTCCTTTTACTTTTTTTTAGTCAAAATGATGCCCAATTAATCTGTGCCTCTGTCCGCAAGTACCCTTAGTCCACTCCTGGTTATAATAATACTTATTAATAACTCATATTAATTCAAAGTTTATATTAATATATGCTATTAAATTAAGAAAGCAAATTAAACTTATTAAAAAGGACAATGGAAAATTATCTAAGTGAAATGAAGAGATATTCATACTATAGAGTTTTTCACAGTCTTGTGTTTTGTTTAACAAATTTTATTATATTTGGTTGAGTAATTGTTATTTTTTTGTACTATATAAGGTTTTATAGAACAATATGCAATATGGTTTTATAGAAAAAATTGTATTATAATCCGGTCAGGTTATACTAACACTGGTAGCATGTAACCCTGTTTTATGCCTTGCTGTTTAGTATGACTCACTTTTTAGGCAAAGGCTAGGAGAAGCCAACTCCGACTGAAAACACCCCTATCTTGCGACTCTTGGTTGTGTAAAGGTTAGAGATAGTGTCTTGATGAAAATACTTATCTGGGGAGAATGCTGCATGCATTTAACTACTGCCATATAGCAGGCCTCCTAGACAAAACCTAAAGGGTAAACAGGTTCCATCTGATTACCAGCCGCACACCCCTTCTTCATCTATTAGGCTGGTGTAGATGTATTTATAATACATTGTTTTTGGTTTATAATTTTAAAGGCTGGATCTTCTTAAGTCAATGCACAAGTTTTGTGTGTGTCTCTATTTTTATAAGTACCAATTTTATTATTTCCTAGTAAAAGTACAGCTCTAGAACTCAGTTTTATGGTTCTGAGGCAGGTAGTCAGGTTTTCCAAACTTTTAAATTTAAATACTTTTTGCGAGTAAATTAAAAAGCAAAATGACAGCTTTACATTTTTAAAAATATGCCTGACAAATTAAACTTGTTTCAGCTAAATTAGTTCTTCAGAAGAATTTTAAATAATTATAAGTTGGTTTTAACATTTAAACTGTTGAAAAAGATAATAAAAAAAAAGGTACCATTTGTTTTATTAGTAACCTTTGATTTTATATTCTTGTACTCTTTGATTTCTCTTCAGATAAACTCTATGCTGTTTTTGGTTCTACTATTTAAAAATGCTTATGGAAGTTTAGGTATGTTTTATTAAATGTTGAGTAAATTTATTTCACATTTTCCGTTTATATTTGCACAATTAAACTTACAAATTGCAAAAGTTTTACTTAGTTATACTTTAGTTTTTTTTTTGTTGTATTATAAATGAATAAAGATTTGCTATTCTTTTAAACTTGTTATCAGTAAACTACTTATTATAACTTATTATTATTGAAGATATGTTTTTTAGCAATAAACCAATTGCTAAATATAAAGTATTTTTTATTCTTAGAAAGTAAATGCAAATCACCAAAAGTAGCATATGATGGAATAATATTTGAGTAAGATGTTACCAGAATAATTTAACTATATTTGTAACTGTGCATAAAAAATGCTGTGTTCTACTCTTGTAACCAGGGCAAAAAACACCGGAGGCCAAATCGCATGCACCTCGTCCCCTTCCCCACACACACACATTTTTTTGTTAAGGACCATGTTTTTATTTATCTAGAAAATTCTAGATATAAAGAACTTTTTAGAGAAACTGACGATTGTGCCCCTCCACTTCAAAATCCGTGTTGTCGACCATTGTAACTGAGTACACAAGGGCTTAATGCAGTTTAAATTGTGTAAAGTTATAATAATATTAAAAAAGTTTTGTAACAAAGCAGATAAGCATTATCTATAAATTACTTTTTTTGTGTTATCGACAAAAAATCAAAAAAATTTTTGATTTACTGAAAGAAAAATATTAGAACACTATTGAAAACCCAACAATGCCAAATTCAGACAGATCTTGAAAGCCAAAGGTAAATGTAAAAATATTTTTTATTAAGGTTTTTCTAAAAAAGCAATAATGTTTTTAAAACAGAGGAAAGTAATTTATTTGTAATATAGTCCATTTATGTAGTAACAGTTTTCCAAGAGTTTGATTGTTCAAATGTCAATTAATATATATATAAACCCTTTAAAGCTAATTACGGGCTAAAATACAAAAAACTGCAATACCAGACTCTCTACAACCAAGGAGTTTAGTTATTTTTTAGTTTAAAATTTCTTTTATTTAATGCAATGTTTCAGTACACTGAAACATTGAAGGGCTAACATACCTCTCACTATCAAAAAATCTGAATTTAAGTGACAAATCTGAGTTACTTATCTGCCTCGTAGTCATGTTATGATGGACAAGGCACAACACATTAAAGATCTCTAGAGGTATATGTTAGACTGCTCGGCTTTTTTCCGAGATTTTTGAAGTATATATTATATTTACTATAAGCTACAACTTAGACCACATTTTGCAACAGCTAAAAGTCGCAACTGATTTTTATTAAAAACTTTATGCCTTATATCGTTGAGCGTATTAAACTGCTTAACATATAAATAATAAAATAATTTTATAGAATATGTTTTTATTGAGGTCAACGTTTTCATAGAGTATTTTACTTATTTTAGATTGATATCTTTTTTTGGTTTATTATTAAAATTTGGTATTAACTCTTTCGTGACGAGTGACCCTAGGGTGTCCCATTCCCGCAAAATTTTCGAATTCCCACTCCAACTTTTAAATTGAGGTTTAGACTAAGATAAAAATAATATTTACCAAGTATTTTGAAAAAATATAAAAATTTAAGGGTCCCCACTTAGAAAAAGTTAAAAAAAACTCTTTTTTACCGTCTTTTTTGAGTATTCTTGTTTAAATTGTTAACAAATATATTCCGTAACGACTTTAACTTTTCACACAATATAATTTACTATCTTATTTATACTGTATAAAAAATTCGACTTAAAAAAAAAATTTAAGGGTCCCCCGAATTAAATAGTAAAGTCGTTTTGTAATTTAGCAACATCAGAAAGTAGTTTTTTACTGTAAAGGCTTAAATTTAGGACAATCTAAAAATTGTTTTGAAATAAAAAAATTTGATTGTCTTTATTTGAACCAATAATTATTCTAAAACAATGGTTGCGTCTGAACTGGACGTTCAGCATAAGAAAAATTTCTTTTCGTGTTTTTTCTTCAGCATGGTAAATAATTCCATGTTGTTTGTTTTAAGTTGTTTTAACAAGTAAAATTTAATGTTTAATTAACATTATTTTCAATATTTTAATATTATTAAATAATAAGATTTCGACATACCAATAGTAATCAATAGTATAAATTTTTTTTAATTAAAAAATTATTGTTTTAAATTTTTTATTCACTTTAAGCTTTTTGTTTTTACAATAAATTTAATATACGAATTAAGGTTAGAAAATATTTTCTTAAATAGAGTTCCAATGAAATTAGACTAGTTTTTGTAATTGCTAGGCTTATGTAATTGCTTTTTTAATTTCAGTAAAGTAATTTGCGCCAGATTTTGTTAAACGGTATCCCAATTAGTAAGTAACTCAGTCACGTGCTTCTGCTGCTGCTAGTACTGTTTTCTTTCTGTGGTAACCAAAAAAATAGGTCTGCGTTCTCGTAAACTACCGAACCCTAGTATAAAAGAGAAAAATCGTTCAGTAGAAAAACCGAGATCTACACAAAATTATCATCAAGATTATTTTATTGGATTTGGACTAGAGAAAGGTTTGAGTGTCGGTGTAAAACTTCCCCTTAAAATTGCTTTGCTCCGAAGATACCTTTACTTTAGAGAAATCAACAAGGTAAGTAGTGAAATAACAGTGTCGGCAAAAAATATTTTTAAACTTATTTTGATTGAATTGCAAGAACTTTGGAAAAGAGCTTACTTACCAGTTAAACCAGATAACAAGTGCATCGAGTATTTCATTGCAGTTTTTAATGAATGGCAAAGTGTACTGAAAAAAGGAAATAAGTGCCCCGAGAAGAAACGAACCCAGTTTTTGAAATCAATGAATCAACTCTGTGACATATCAGCCGCTGACACATATTATATATTACATCTTTCTCGACATGCAACCTGGAAGGAGGACAGGGAGTTTTTACTGAACCAACGGAAATATCCACAGGTAATTTCATGCATTATTTCAACCATGTTATTGTACTGTGTTTACTTAAGGTTATTGGTTATTTTTCATTTTACGTTAGTATTGTATTGTTTATCTCCAATTAGGTTGGTCCGATAATTGGTTGCGACGCAACTCATGCGCAGCGAGATAAGAACAAGTCAGATCGCAATAAACGTCTTGAAAACAGAGTCAATGATCAGAGCAAAGCTAAGAGAAGAAAAACAACTCTAAGTAACGAAGAAATAGAAGAAATCATTGAGCAAAGTGAGGATGACTCAAACAACTCAGAAGTTGAAGTTTACACTCCTTTCCACCAAAAACGGAAAACCAGATTGTCAACCATTGCTATTCACATCGATCCTACAACGCTGACAAAATCATTCACTGATGTCTCTGACCGATTAGGCCTGAGCGTTAGAGATCAAATGGCTGTTGAAGCAAAAGTCGTCAAAGTTTGCGGTGCTTCGTTACGTCATTTTCCAATCTCGCAATCATCATTTCACCGTAACTGTATGGTAGAACGAGAAAAACTAGGGGCCTAAATATAGGAGAAATATTAGGAGAAGCGCCCTCTTCATCCATCAGGTCACTGGGATTCAAAACTTGTTTCGTCACTTACTGGTAAATGGATGATTAATTTATTACTTGCTTACTGTTTTCAGTGTTTGGAAATGCAAATATTAAAAAAACAATATAATATTTAAAAACAAACATTTTTTGTATGTAGGAAAGAAAGAAGAGCATGTTGCTATTTTGGCAAGTGGTTGGGATGGGTCATCGAACGATGCAAACGAAAAAATTCTTGAAATCCCAGTAATTACTAACTCTACTTGTCATGCACAGAAAGATGCCTTCATTAAGTGTTTTTCTTCATGGAACCTGCTAGATAATTTGATTGCCCTAGTTTTCGACACCACTTCTAGTAACACTGGAAAGAAAAATGGATGTGCAGCACTGGTTGAGAAAGAAGTTGGTCATGCACTGTTGTGGACAGCTTGTCGCCATCATGTTTACAAACTGCATGTTCGTCACGTCTGGGATGCAGTTAATGGAAGTCATAACGGACCTATCGAGCCAATTTTGAAAATGCTTCAAGACACTTGGGATTCTATTTCTCCCGAACCTACAGATATAACAAAATTTGATTGGTTGGAAGAGAACCATCTTATTCATCGCCAGGCAACAATTGTTCTGAACTGGGCTAGTAGGTGCCTTGAGGAGAATATTTTTCCGGGGGCCGATTATCAAGAATTGATTGAACTGACAGTTCATTATCTTGGAGGTGACTTGCCAAAAGGTAAAATGTTTAACTTCAAAAAACCGGGTGCGCATCATCGTGCAAGATTTATTCACAATGAGCTGTACATCTTGAAACTTGTCATGCTGGATCAACGGATTACATCGCTCAACCTGGATCAACGTCATAAATTGAAAAGAATGGCTAATTTTATTGCTCTGTTTCACGCAAAGGCTTTTTTACAAAGTCGCATCTCAGTTATTGCACCAAAAGTTGATCGTCAATACATCGCCGATATGCAGTGGTACCGTGATACAGACAAAATTACTTCTGATGCAGCTATTCAGTCTTGCGACAGGCACCTTTGGTATTTAACTGAAGAGTTAGTTATCTTCGCGATGTTTGATGATGAAATTTTGCCTATTGAAAGATCTGATATGGCATTGAAGTTGTATGACACCCAAAGAAGTGAAGAAATAAAGCCTGGAAAACCGTCTTTTCCAAAATTCGATGGCGACAACATCGACTTTCTTTGCCTCTTTAATTGGTCCTCGTTCCTGGCTACTATTTAATCTAATCAAGATGACTGCAAACCAGGTAGATTGGATGCAAATTCCTGTCGAGCACTGGGTGAAGATGAAAGACTACATCTATGTAAAAAGTGTTGTTAAGTATTGTTAAGTTGTGAATGACTACGCCGAGAGAGGTGTAAAACTTATACAAGACTTTAAAAATAAAGTAAAAGACCCCGCGCAGCTTCAACTGCTACTTCAAATAGTGGAGGGTCATAGCAAATGAGCTTCTCTTCAAGGACGAAAAGAAAATTTAATGAACATTTGATTTATTTTTAAACAATGCTAATTGTTTTATTCTTACAATAGCAGAAGTTAAAATGCGTAAAACAACTTTACTATTTAGTTAGGGGGGACCCTTAAATTAATTTTTTTTAAGTCGAATTTTTTATATAGTATAAATAAGATAGTAAATATTATTGTGTGAAAAGTTGAAGTTGTTACGGAATATATTTGTTAACAATTTAAAGAAAAATACTGAAAAAAGACGGTAAAAAAGGTTTTTTTTTTACTTTTTTTAAGTGGGGGGACCCTTAAGTTTTTATATTTTTTCAAAATACATGGTAAATATTATTTTTATCTTAGTCTAAACCTCAATTTAAAAGTTGGAGCGGTAATTCAAAAATTTTGCGGGAATGGGACACCCTAGAGTGACCCGTATGGCGGTTCATAAAATTTGTTTCCAAATGACGAGTGACCCGTATGATGGTTCATAAACAATTTTGAATATTTCAAATTGTCTATAGCATTTGGGGAAAACTTTAAAATTATCTTTAAAATGTGAAGAATTTCCTAAGTTAATACTTCAAAACGTTAGTTAATTGCATTTATAGATCGCTCAAAAATCAATTTTAAAAAATGACAAAAATAGATAAAAAATATACTGTCATGAATGAGATCCTTGATATTTTTTTCAATGATAGTGGTGAAGATTTTTTTTGTTTGATAACCACTATAAATTGATTTATTTAATATCAAAAACGATATGTGTATGTATTTCTTCTTTATTTGTTTAATAAAGTCAGTCATAGACCCGTTTTTTACTCAGTCGCGAAAGGGTTAAATGTCATCTTTTAAACAAGCGTTTTTTTTCACAAAAATACCAGAGTACCTTAAAAAATTGTTGTAATAATAATTGGAAGTTTGTCATCACAAACACATAACTAGCTATCACCACTGGGTTATCATTACAGCAATCAACATTGCAAACCATTATCACTACGTCGCCGTTTTAATCATCATCATTAGATCACTTTTACAATCATCAATAGTATTACTGATCACAGCTAGAATATCATTACAACCATTATCAATAATAATCATTGTCACTAGATCATTACAATAACCGTCAGCATAAACTCATCATTAGAAACATTATTATTAATAATTATCATCATTACATTTATCACAAATAAAATATTTTTCTCTCGCTTCAAACATTATAATGGCTTTTATTAACAAAAACCTTATAAATATGATACCTAAATATAAAAAAATAGTGTATATACTTAACATACTGTCATTTAAGCACTTTTTCAGTACCAAAGTATTTATTTTCAAATTGTTTTTTAAAAACTCTTCCTGAATTCGTATTAAATTTCACTAGAGTTTTATGTTAAAAAAAATAAATTATCTGAAAATGAACAGAATAAAAAAAAATAAAACTGAAGTTTAATACTCGAGTTCTCCACAGTTTACATAGTTTTTATTTAAAGTGGGTTTGATGTACCATACATGATTTAAGCTCCCAGATTTCATGCTTGATTTTACCATCATACTTGATAAATTCATTTAGTATGTACCATTCATTTAGTATCACTGGCACCAATAACACCAACCTTGGTAGTATCATGACCTAAGTTACTTATACCTCTTAAATACTCAACTTTCCAAATTGATTTCGGGAATACTAAATTATATGCGTTAATCAATACGGAGTTGTCTTAAAATCACGTTTGTGCTAGAAATAAAGACCATTTTTCTCATTCAATCTTTAAAAACCAAAATTTTTTTCTTTTTATAACACTTTAACGGGTCAGACCATGAAATTATACTCTACTTGAGTTTGAGGTGGTGAATCATTGAAATAAAAACAGAGTTGTTATGATAAAGTATTTCAATACAGGTTGTTAACAAGTAAAAATAATGCAATAGCAAATAATAATTGATGTAAATTATTTTACTATATCAATAATAATTTTACTGTATTATTTACAATGATTTAATGATGTGAATTATTTTTGAATAATTATTTTACAATAAATCTTTCACAACAATTATTACGCAACAAAAATCATTTTGTAAAGTCCTGTTATAATATATGGATAGCATTTTATATAATAATATATAATAGTAGAGTAATATACGTAATATATAATAAAAGAGTTCACAATAAAAATCATTAACAATAACAAAAAATGTTCCCATTTAAAAAGTAATGTAATTGTACACAAAAAACTTAATGTAAACTAAGAAATAACTACTGTAAAAAACCTATTTAAAAAAAGGGATAGAGAAAAAAAAAATTTTTACTTATTATATAATCAATTACATTTGTTGTCATTTAAAAATAGTTATAAATGTTCGTAGTTCATACTTTTTATACTTTTACATAGGAAACTTGGATGTTGGGAAGGTAGACAAACTAGACCTTTAAAACAGCTTGGTGATTTTGAAACTAATCCTTTGTATAATTGTTATATAAAGGCAAGAAACGGAAATTATGAAATCTTTTCATAACAATTTAGTCACAAGTGCTGGGCCGGAAATGAGTTATCATATCAAATGTTTGGAAGATCGAATATGTGCAATCAATACGGTAAAGGTGGTTTCTTGGCAAATGAAGTTTACAAAGTAAACAACGTTACTCTTGATATCAACAAAACAGTAGAGTTCAGGTGATGAAAAAATAATCTAATAATTTCTGTTGAATGTTATATTATTTTATATATATATATATATATATATATATATATATATATATATATATATATATATATATATGTATATATATATATATATATATATATATATATATATATATATATATATATATATATATATATATATATATATATATATATATATATATATATATATATATATGTATGTGCAAAAGGTTTTTACTTTTTGCTTAATAATATAAGATTAATAAACTTCTTGCAGAAAACTTTTATTTATCTTTTAACTTCTACAGTCATTGCCAAAGTTTTTATAAATTTTTAGTTTCTGTCTGTTAACCTCTAAAACTGAATTTTTTATAAATTTTTGAGTTTTTTCCTGATTAGATTTTCTTTAAATTTCATATACATACTCTAGCTTGATGACAATTCAATGTTTGATTATAAGTTTTAAAAAGTCGAAGAGTAGAGATAACTGTAACTAATTTCAATTCCTTATACTAAGACAAATAGATAATCTATATATACAATTTAAAAAATATATTGCAACCTTAGTGACTTAGTGGAAATGTGTTGGCTAAGAATGTCCCAAGTCCTGACTTTAGATACGGGCACTAGTGACTTTTTTTTGTTGAATTTGTTTAAAAAAGTTTAGTTAAACTTGCTTGAAAATGAGTTTACTTAAAAATTGGAAAATTATCTTCTGAACTCTATAAGCAACAGATTTTAGCATATTGTAAATAATATGAGAATAAAATAAAAATGTAAAAATATTTAATAAACAATAAATATGTTATATATGTTTCTAAAATAGATAAAAATAGCACTAAGAAGCTTTTTTTATTTGCTTTTATTATTTGCAATAGGTTATTCTTTGAAAAACTTCTTAGGATCTTACTTTTTTTATTTTATTGATCTCTATAAATACTTCATAGCAATTTTTTATTAGATGAATTTTACCACAAGACAAAATATATATATCAACAGAGCATTATTTCTATTTTACCACAAGACAAAATATGTATATCAACAGAGCATTATTTCTAGCTCAAAATAATATTTTTGGACAATATTAGCATTGTGTGTTTTGTAACTTTTTATCTTTTTTAAAAATAAGTTTGCTTTTTTTTCCTTTAAACTTAATGTCTTTAAACTCATACTTTTGAAATTGATAAAGTATTAGGGATGTAATTAGAGAAAAAAGTATGTAATACAAAAGACAGAAATTTAAAATTACACCTTTACTATTATACTATTACAGATTGGTCTATTTAAAAATTTGTTAAAAGCGTCAAATAAAGGTTTCTTAAACATCGCATTTAACAATAAATTAACGTTTCAGAAACACTTTTAGTTCTTATTAGACTAAAAAGAATCTCTATTATTACATATTATACGTACGGAGTTGTGTTAATTGAGGGTAAAAGTTCCTTCAAAAATAAAAGTTTTCATAGAAAATCACATAAATCAGGTTCTGTAGTATTTTTTGGATTGCAAGGTTAAATTACAGTTAATTTCAGGAACACCTAAAATTAATGAATAGTGATAATTGTCTATGAAATAATGCAGCACAACCTATTTAAGCAACATCTGATATTTTTCATTAGCTTAATTAACTTGCTTGGAGGTTATACTTTTCATCTTGTGTTGATGTGTCGGAATTTAATACTTTAAAATGACTGATTTACGAGTCTTTAAAATTTTTATTAATTTAATTATGGAGTCTGATGGCGACGCCTGAATTCCAAAAAAGATTAGGAAAATAAGAGTGTTATATAATTCTACCTACAAGATTGTAGAAAAGAAATAATTAAGAATGCTCGTAGTCGTGAAAACCCTTACACAACCTATGTTGTAAAGTAAATATTTGAAGAAAAATCTGAAGAAGATTGCAGAAATAGATGGGAAACGAATCAAAGTAGAAACATACCAATGACCTAACTGTACCAAACATGAACTTTACCTGTTACCGATCCAAATCAGGACTTTGAAATTGTTGGGAACAAACAGAAACAAGCAAACCATCATTACCATAACCAAGCAACAAAAAAGTTTAAAGTATTGAAAATTTTTCAATTTGCACTACAATACCTAATATATTGCATGATCTGTTGCATAAAATAATTTTGTACGTGTGAGCAATTTTATAAAACTATAATATAAAAATATAAAGATATATATATATATCTTAAACTGCTGATTTAGGTAAGCAGTGTGACGTCATACTATAAAAGCCTGCTGCCGGGGGCTTCAGTATGTACAATGACTAAAAAATAGCCTTACTAGCAGTGAAGTGCTGCTACATCAACTAAGACTTTAGCATAGGGAAGCAATCTTTTTATTCAACATTCTTTATTTTTCTTATTTTTTTGAAAACGTCCATATTGACTTAGATAAGCAAAAAAATTGAGCAAGTGCTTACATAAATACGCTATAGTAGATAAATTTAATAAGTATATAACATAGAACTTCAAACTTAAATATTAGAAAAGAATAGTCCGGTTTTTTTTGAAAAAATGTAAGTGTTCTAAAACTTATTCACAGTACTGTATATATAAACATATTTAATATATATAATGTATATATATATATATATATATATATATATATATATATATATATATATATATATATATATATATATATATATATATATATATATATATATATATATATATAAATCGATATATATATATATATATATATATATATATATATATATATATATATATATATATATATATATATATATATATAGAAATGGAAAAAAGTTTTGTTAAGTGATTTTCTACTACTAATATAATTGCTCTGTTCTTTTAAGAACATTGAGCACTCTATTGTGTAAAATACTTTTTAAAGTTGTTTAAATATATATATATATATATATATATATATATATATATATTTGTTTTTTTTTTTTTTTGTAGTTATTTTAGGTGCTCCCAGAAGTCCTTACGGTCTTATCACAGAGCACCGCGGGAGAGCATTTAACAAGAAGTTCACGCCTCCTTCCGTACCATAGCCGCTTATTTGGCTAGAGCTGGCATCGAACCTCGGACCTCTGGGTTCTGAGCCAGAACTCTAACCACTGCGCCACGGCTGCTCTATATATATATATATATATATATATATAATATATATATATATATATATATTAATATATATATATATATATATATATATATATATATATATATATATATATATATATATATATATATATATATATATATATATATATATATATATATATATATATATATAAAGAAGTGCGGCCGTGGCGCAGTGGTTAGAGCGCCCGCTTTATAAGCAGGAGATCCAGGTTCGAAACGAGCTTTGGCATATTTTCGCGTCACGGTAAGGAAGGAGGCGTGAACTTTCTGGTTAAATGCACTACCGCGGTGCCCTGTGACAAGACCGTTAGGACTTCTTGGGGCACTTAAAAAAAAAATAGAAAAAAAATATATATATATATATATATATATTTATATATATATATATATATATATATATATATATATATATATATAGAGTGGGTGCGCATATTATTATAAACACTGTCTTTTTTTTTAAAAGTATGTGTTAAAGGTTATTTATTATAGAAATAAAAAGGTTGCAGACTATTTTTTCGTAACTTTTGAGTGTTGCGGTCTATATTTATTACAAAAAACATACTTATTTATATGTTTTTTTAAATAATTCCACTATTGTACAAGCAAAAGATTACATATTGGTGATTT
>NC_088934.1:32015000-32022500 GCF_038396675.1 Hydra vulgaris
TAATAATCTTACCTGCATATTGAGGAAATAATTATAACAAAAGTTATTCATGTTTTCGTAACATACCTTAATTGGGCCTTATTACCCCCATAAGGGGGTAATAAGGCCCATGTAAAAAATACAAAAAATATATAAAGAAAAACCAGAAAAAAGTTTGGAAACATTCCTTTAATGCTTAGTTTATCTCACATTTATAAAATAATAAGTAATCTTGCATATTTATATACTTTAAAAGAATCAATTTTTTATGCAACAGTGAATAACAACAGAAAATTAAAAAATTCAATAAAGAAATGTTACAAAGAAAAACATTATTCTTCGCAGAATGGACATACTAATTCTTCCTCATCTTCAGAGTTATACCCCATGCACGCCTCGTGGTACCATACTTTACATTTACAACATAGTCGCATACTTTCTACAGACTTTTGCTGGCATAACAAACAAAACCAATCATTCACATCCACACTTACAGACTTACTTTTCTTTGCACTTGGTTTTCTTTTGCCTTTATTTTTTTTATTAACAGCTTTAGAAGTGGAAGATTGAGAATAATCTTTTTTCAGGTCTTTAGAAACATTTGCTTTTCCTTTGCCCTTATTCTTATTATTAACAGCTTTAGAAGTAGAAGATTGAAAATCTTCTTTCGTTAGGGCTTTAGCAACATAGTTAAAACTTTTTTTGCGACCGACCATAGCCATATTTTTCTTTTTAGCAGGACTCGGCCTTAAACCATTGAAACTTGCATTAAGATTAATTTCAGGTTGATCGACTGAAACTGTTGAGGGACTGGGTTGGGTGACTGAAGCTGGTGAAGGACCAGATTCAGTGGGCCGATTTTTAGTGGGCCTTATTACCCGCTTTGAACCTGTTACGTTTATCGATAATGTATCCTTTTGTTTCAACACTTGCATAAATATTACATGATGAGTAATGATAACGAATAAGTACTTAATGCAAATAAATGCAATTGAAAAAAATAGAAGCTTAATAAAATATTTTAAAATGTAAAAACACGTATAGTAAAAATTAGACTTAAGCAATTTTTGACGAAACTAACAAAGTAATCTTGCTTTGTCGAACGCGCGGTAAAGAAATGCTGATTTTTTTTTGCTGCCAGTGATAAAACCAGATAACTCTAATATTTTAATGTCGAAAAAAAGTTTCACAATTTATTTTTTCCCTAAGTTTGGATTAGTGGGCCTTATTACCCGCCGGGCCTTAATACCCATACTTACCTTAGTTATTTTATTTAGAAATAATAATTTTTTTCTTTATTGTTTTAACTAGTTATATTTTTATATATAATATTTTACAACTATTTTAAATAATTTTCTATTTACTTAGAAAGGTTAAATTATATCGTATAAATAAACATATTTGGTGAAATTGATGGATGTCATATTATATATACTTAAATATAAAATATAAACTTAGTATTATATTACATAACGCTTAGAAAAAAGTCAATATAATTATTAAGAGTTTTATTTGATAAAAAATAATAGATAGCAAATAATTAGGTGAAGCCATAACAAAACAAAATACAGAAAACGTGACAAATTTAGAGATTGGTATTTGACAGATATATATACAGAGAGATAGAGATATGGGCTCGGCTATAGCATCGCTTTAACTTTACAATTGAGTTTTCGACAGGTATACAGACTTCATCTAAAAATCACTTTTTGAATATTGCATTCTACTTCTTTTCCAAATAAAATTTAGATTTATTTATTGTCTCAAAACATTGGTGCGAGCTAATATTATAAACAAAAATAATAGTTAGAAAAAAAATATAATATGTTGCCTTTATTTTATTATATTAACAATATAAAAATTATTTTTACCTTTTCAATAAATATGTCTCGTACTAAGTTATGTTATTTTTTTTTTTTGATCAGATAAATCATTGCTATTGCACAAGCTTGATTGCTTTGCAGTTCAAATTGCAATTATAAACCTAGAAAGCTTAGGAAAAAAAATAATATTGACATTATATCTTAGACTTTTGCAAAAGCATTGAAATATATTTCAAATTTAGTTCACTTTGTATAAGACTACAGTAAAAGTGTAAACACATTCATTAAACTTGGTTTTCCTTGGTATTTAAAAAACACTAATAATTAGTCCCCAAAAGTTTCTAAAATACGGTATACAATTTAACTTCGTTAAATAAATTCAAAAGTTCTGGTTTGAGAGGCCTTTCATAACATCATTTGTTTTAAACTTAGTTTTACAACATGGTTTCAATTAAATGCTATTTGAATATTTTAAGTACAAACAAGTTTCTATAAAATGTATATTTTTAGTACAAGTAAGGTCCGCTCCTTGAACTGTGTTGAGAGGAAACTGATGCACCATGTCTACTTTAAGTAGAAAGTCTCCAAGACATTGATATCTTTGTAATCATTTTTCTGATATTTTTCTCTAAATATTCTAGCAATGAGTACCAGTTGGCATAAAACTCATTTAACCATGAGTGGTTTTGCCACCCTACAACCACATCCATTGTGACTATTATAAAAACTAAACTAGAGCTGCAGTTGGTGCATCACAAATGAAAGTATTTTACCTTTTACTTGTATGACTTTTCCATTATTATCAATAACGTCATTTACCATTAGGGGTCATCCATGAAGTATGTATGCGGATAAGATGGAGAGGATTACCCAAAAACTTACAAGTGTGTACAATAGATAGGGGTGGTGATTATAGACAGCAAGTATGTACGCGGTGTGACTAATTCTTATTCTCAATCTGTTTGAAATTTTTTTTTATTTTTTTTTATTAAAAAAAGAATCGAGTTTTATGAGTTTAAAAAGTTGTTATTCTATTATGTAACAAAATTATTAATTCTGTTATGAGTGATTTCAAATTATCTAAAAAATTTTAGTTTTTAATGCTTTACAAAAATTATGCATTGGAAAAGGGTTTTGGGTAAGAGGTTGATTTGTAATAATACATACTCATGCAGCTCGAGGAGACGGAGGGCATAAAAAACATGCAGGTGTGTACAATGGGCAGGAGTTTCTTATTCAATGGTTTTACTGCATACATACTTTATGGATGTCCTCTAACATTTCTTAACTCCCTCGTGTAGTCTTTTAAGTGTTATAAACTAGCTGACTTCTGTAATCTACAAATCAACGCAACAACAAATGGATCAGTTTCACAAATGTTGTCAACATAACTCTAGATTGGCCAGAAAAACATATTGGCACTTATATGGATTGGTAGTCTGTTAATGGTTAAAGGCTAACTTCACAAAGTCTATATTATTTCTTAGATCTCAATATCTCATCTTTAATTTTTTTTATTACAATCTTTTATCAAATTACCTTCTTTTAACCTAAAATACGTATGCTCACCAACTAAACCAATAAAGAAGTAATAGGATGCAACTAAATGCAGGTAAATAAAAAAATAAAATAACGACTAAGTGAAAATAAGATAACTGGAAAGAAATATTAAAAGTAAAGTATTCAATACAAAAAATTAAGTTTCTAAATTAATAAAATAACAAATAAAATATCTTAGAATAGTTTACAAACCTAACTTTATAGTAATATCTGAGTTTTAAGGCATTCTCGAAAGCATCAAAACTTGTGCTGAAAGATCTAAACAAAAGTAGTCACAATGTAGTTAATCTTGTTAGAATACTGAACATTTAATAGCTCATTGGATAGGAGATCTCTAAATGTCAGCAAAAAAAATTTATTACATTCATAATTAATAATTATAGTATCGGTGGTAAGTTCTTAAATCTTTTCTGCTGCATTCATGGATTTTAGTCCTATTAACTCCTATTTATTGATTTAAGTCTTATTATTGTGGATTTCAGTCCTATTAATTCCTTTTATTAAGTTCCATAAGCTGTTTATTTAAGCAACCAAAATTTTAAACTCCCACATTTACAACATAGTTACAAAAGGTATTTATTAACTATGCTACTTTAAAAGTCTTTAAAAGTCAAAGCATTGCTGAACCATTTGTGCTTTCCTTCTATTTTTGGAACTTCTTAAATGAATAATGTTTAAAAATTTCACTGATTTAATAATTGTTATGAGGGCTTTGTAAAAATTTTGTTCAAATAAACATTTAAATAAACTGACTGCTGTAGGCTTGTTAACTCTGAGAATATAAAAAGGAGAGACTTGTTCAAGTTGAATATACTTGTGCATAAATTTTTCTTTTTTTTTTTTTGTATATATTTTGCCGTTTAAATAATGCTACAATACTAAAATGTATAAATAAATATTTTCATGGCCGGGGCAAAAAGAAGACAAAATAGTCTTATCACAAAGCCCCGTAGTTTACATCGTATAAAGTTAAAAATTCATTGAAATATATTTTTAATTAACTAACAAAAGCCAAAAAAAAAAATCAAAAAAACAAAAAAAAAATATGGTACGATTTAATAAAAGACAATAAAAACCTTAAAGTGTACAAAAAACAAAAGAAAATTAAATGTAAAAGCTGATATGAAAAAGTTATAAAAAGAACTATTTGTTAAAATAATTTTATTGATTGTTAGTCAATAATTATTATTTGGATTAAGAGTTATTTTTTACACTGTTTAAGTTAATAATAACAAGAACAGAAAAAAGCAAACCAGGTGGCTTGTTTGCATAAGGAAATTAAAAAGAAAAAAATAAAAAGAAAAACCAGAAAATAATAAAAGAGAAGATGAAAATAAAGACAAAAAAAAAAAAAAAAGAAATTATAGAAACAACTTGATCCATTGTCAATAATAAGAAGTTTTTATTTAAGTTTTATTTTAAAATTGTGAAAGGAATTAGTTTTAATGTCGTTATTAAATTAAGAACTCCATAATTTGGGTCCTTTATTTGCAATAGAGAATTTGGTTGCCGTATAATAGGTTTTGGGTTGAATCTAGTTTTGATTTGAAAATCTAGTAGAGTAAACATGATTTACTTTTTTAAAAAAGGTATAAAATATTACAGGTGTCAGTTTATTTTCAATTTTGTACATAAAAGTAAGTATGATGAATGTTCAGTTGATAAACATTGAGTATATTTAGTTTGTTAAACAAACCTTTGAGGGCGTTAAACTGTTTACGTTTAAAATATTTCGCACATCATGTTTTTGTCTATTAAGTAGTTTTTACATCTTGCTTGCGTTGGTGCTGCAGCAAGCAATGTTCCCATAATTAAGGTAGCTGTGAATAAAAGAAAAGTATATATTTTTTAAACAGATTTGGTCTAAAAACCTTATAGCTGTATATAATAAGCCAATACTTTTTGATACTTTGGTTTCTGAAATACTTATGCGTTCACGCCATGAATGATTTTCGTCTAAAAATACTCCTAAGAACGCGCACGAGTGCTCTCTTTTTATAATAGAATTATCAATACAAAGATAGGAAGGTTTTAATGGAATAATTTATTTTTTCGTGGAGTTTATAAAAAAGAGTATTTGGTTTTATTTATATTAATGGATAGTTTATTCGACTTGGACTGTTCAGTTAAATTTATGAGTTTCTTATTGACTGTTTTAAATAAGAAGTCATTTTTACTATTAGAGTAAAGCAAATTTGTGTGATCGACAAATAAAATTGAAGTTAAAATATTATAAAACCTATGTAAGCCGTTTATATAAACAAGAAAGAGTAGTGGTCCAAGTATTGATCCTTGAGGAACACCGCATGTGAGTTCGATATGTATTGTTTTATATTTGTTAAGTAAGTTTTAAAACAATCAATGTTTGAGTTTTTTATGCCATGATGTTTTAGTTTACCTTGAAGAATGTTGTTTGAAAATTTGTACAACTTTTACAATTTTAAGTTTTTCATGACAAACGCCTTGTTTTAAAGATAGATTAAAAATGTGCGATAGTAGAATATTTATATATTTTATTGATTTTATAATGACGCGACTACTGATATCATTATATCTTAAACTTTTTTAGGTTTTAACAAAAACATTGCATTTAATAGTTCTTTTTCCGTAATTTCATTATTGTCCATTACATTGGTATTATTAGAATTTAAAAAAGATTCGAATTTTATTTTTGTGGTTTCTATTTTTGATGTTGAGTTAGAACCTAGATTACAAAGTACTGATTAAGTTGCTCGGTTATTAAAGATTTATCTGTATTCTATATTAAGTTCATTATTTGATTTAAAATTGATTGGAAAGCTATTACAATCCAGATTTTATTTTTCCAATTACTTCTTTAATTATGTTCCAGATCTTTTGCGTTTCATTTTTGTGTTTACTTAACTGTTGAGAATAATGATACTTTTTAGAACGTCTTAAATTAATTCAAAAAGACGTTTATAGTTTTTATACTTGGTCTTATTTTGAAGTGTTTTTTTTTTTTTTTATATAAAATTATTACAAAAACGTTATTTTTTCGGACGACATTAAAGTATCCTTTATTATCCAAGGATTTCTTACCGTTTTTGTAATGAAAAATTTCGAAGTCTCCGGAAAAACTTTGTTATAAACTTTTTAAAACTTGTAAAGGAACATATCATACGCTTTATTAACGTTTGTAATTTTTAAAAGATGATTCCAATTTAAAAAAGATAATTGGTTTTGAAAATAGTTTATATTAGTTTCATTTATTACTCAAGTTGTTCTTTTCATTTTTTAGGCACTAATATTATCGCACTTTTGTGACACTATAAATACTGGAAAGTGGTCAGAAATATGAGACTTAATAATTCTTTTATTAATTTTAGTATTTATGAAATCATTTGTGATTATTTGATCAATTGCAGTAGCACTTTCTTTGGTAATTCGAGTGGTTTTATTAATGAGTGGGATTTAACCATTCTGGAAAATACATTTAAAAAAGTTTTTCATTTTTATATTTGCGTCATACTCAAGAAAGTTGAGGTAAATTTTGCCCACGAGGTACACGCTTTTATTTGATCTTGATTCGGTTTTAAATATCTTTTCTTTGTAATCTTCAATTATTTTTATTGTTCCACAAGTTGGCCTTTATATAACCCAGCCGGCAAACAACGTTGAAATAACGTTGAACTTACGTTGAAACCTAACGTTGAATTTACGTTGTTTTAACGTTTAGAATGTAAGTTTTTTTTAACGTTGATTTATCAATGTTTAATCAAAGTTAGGTTCAAACGTTATATCAACGTTAATTCGACGCAAAAAAACGTTACAATAACGTTGAAGTTACGTTGAAACAACGTTAAGAATGACAGTATTGTTAACGTTGATTAATCAATGTTAAACCGGCTGTTTAAAAACGTTTTGTAATCACAGAAACCGTTGATAAAAACTGCAATTACCATCAAAACGTAGTATGCATGTCCAAAAGTGCTGTTGCACTTCTCTATTACATTATTAAGGTGTATTATGTATATTAAATCTACTCATAGTCTATACTTAGACTATTTAGAACTTTTTCAGTTTAGTTTAGTTACACCAGTATTATCAAAGCAAAAGATAAAAGTTGTTTTGTTGTAAAATATATTTAAATATTACATATACTTACATATAATTGAAT